>NW_015547751.1:15862-38227 GCF_001515605.1 Sinocyclocheilus anshuiensis
GACAGGTAGGATCTAAACCATCTTAAAGCCTGCCCTTGAATACCTGTATAGTTTTGTAATCGATCTATGAGTATGTCATGATCTATAGTGTCGAACGCAGCACTAAGATCAAGTAAAACTAGCAATGAGATACAGCCTTGGTCTGACGCAAGAAGCAAGTCATTTGTAATTTTAACAAGTGCAGTTTCTGTGCTGTGGTGGGGCCTGAAACCTGAAACCTGAGAAAAATTTTTCATAGAGATCATTTTTTGCAGGAAGGAACACAATTGAGCAGACAAATTTTTCTAAAATTTTAGACATAAACTGAAGATTTGAAATGGGTCTGTAATTCACCAGTTCACTAGGATCTAGTTGTGGTTTCTTAATAAGAGGCTTAACCACCAGCTTGAATGGTTTTGGGACGTGACCTAAAGATTACGACGAGTTAATAATATTGAGAAGCGGTTCTTCTGCTACAGGTAACAACTCTTTCAGTAATTTAGTGGGTACAGGATCTGATAAACATGTTGTTGGTTTAGATGCAGTGACAAGTTTATTTAGCTCTTCCTGTCCTATAGTTGTAAAGCACTGTAGTTTATCTTTGGGTGCGATGAATGAAGCTGAAGTATTAGACACTGTAGAATCTACATTTGTTATTGTATTTCTGATGTTATCTATTTTATCAGTGAATAAATTCATAAAGTCATTACTATTAAGTAATTGCTTATAGCTGACTCGGGAAATCAAAATAAAACTAGTGATAACAAGGCGCTCTGATTGTTTTTGTTATAGAATACGATAGGGGATATATTCACACATTATAGAAACGAAAATTATGGTGTATAAAATGTATTTCAAGATAAAAAATAGACGATAAAGCATTAACTTGACGGAGCGCAAGCTCGAAACACACGGCAACAACAAACAGGAAGTGATGTCAATGCAGACACATCCATTTATAAAGGATGTAGGCTGTCAAACATACACAACTGTAAGCCAATCATAGCAGTGCTCACATATATATATATATATATATATATATATATATACAGTGGTGTGAAAAAGTGTTGGCCCCACCTATCAGTACTCAGACCATACGCCACACATTGCATCAAATTGGTCTGCATGGCTGTCGTCCCAGAAGGAAGCCTCTTCTAAAGATGATGCACAAGAAAGCCCGCAAAAAAAACACGTTTACATATAGTCCACAAGAGAAAATAAGTTGAATTTATAAAAATGACCCAGTTCAAAAGTTTACATACAATTGATTATTAATACTATGTGTTGTTACCTGGATGATCCACAGCTGTTTGTTTTTTTTTGTTGTTGTGTTGTGTGTTTTGTGTTTTGTCCTGAACAGTTAAGTTCATCAGTAAAAAATCCTCCAGGTCCCACAAATTCTTTGGTTTTCTAGCATCTTTTGTGTTTTAAACCCTTTCCAACAATGATTGTATGATTTTGAGATCCACCATTTCACACTGAGGACAACTGAGGGACTTACATGCAACTATTACAAATGGTTCAAACACTCACTGATGCTCCAGTAGGAAACACGATGCATTAAGAGCCTGGAGGTTGAATTTTTTTGAACTTGAAGAACAGGGTAAATTGAACTTATTTTGTCTTATGGGAAACATGTAAGTATCTTTTGTAGCTTCTGAATAGACTTACAAAATGAGAAAAAAATACATTAAAAATATTTAAGCAACATAAGAAAAATGTACACATCTTAATTCTGTTCAAAAGTATACACCCCTAGTTCTTAATGCATTGTTTTCCCTTCTGGAGCATCAGTGAGTGTTTGAACCTGGACTATATGTAAACGTATTTTATGTGAAATATCTTATTCAGGTCAGCACAAACAAACAAATAAATAAATAAATAAATAAAATATTTTGTATGATCCCTCTTATTTTGGTAAAATAATAAACATTTTGCAGATACTGCAAAGTGTATGTAAAATGTTGACCAAAACTGCATGTATGTGTGCCAGCTTTCCCTGTCAAATAAAACAGAAATTAGAAAGTAAACATTCAGTGCAAACAATTTGAGAACTTGTAAATCAGCTTCGTTCAGGTGTGCCAAAGTCACCCTAACAAGCTGCCTTCCAACCTCATTCTAATGTAATTACCCTCTCTGCGGCTCCATATCTCCAGGTAACACACCTGACTCCTGCTTTATCCTTTCTTTCACTGGCACGGCTGATTTAGCTGGCGAGGCTTTCCCACAGTAGACTAGTGTGATATTCTAATTGTGACGATAAGCTACAGGACCCAGGCTGTTCAGCGCTCAAGTGGAGATTCTCAACCAGGCATCTCAGAAGCTGTGCAAAGAAGCCATGTCGCAGTGACAAGAAGGCGGCAATCTGCGCCTTAATTAATGTAGCTCCCGCTGTGAGGGAAGGCTGCGGGGTTTGTGCGGCTGGTCCTGATACCTATATATGCTTATGAGGGATGTAGAGCACTTAGTGATATCTCACAGTTAGGATTGGAAAAGCTTAAGGCACCATTTAACTAGCTTGGCAGTATTCCATGTCTCCTAGAGAAGGGTTTTTACTTAATAACAATCATGTTTTGTTTCCTAATCTAAAACCAGTATTGTGTTCTTGTCTCTTGTTGTGTTTTCTCTTCATGCACTTTTACACTGGAGGTTTTGGTGCAGATCTTGGTTGAACATTTGAGTTTTTTTGTGTTTTATATTTCGTATGTTTTGTCATTCCATTTTATTTTAGCCAGATTTACTCTAATTTTAGTTGACTTTCTAAAAAAAATAATTTAGTCAATAGGAAAGTGCAAAATCAAATCAATTAAGTATGTAAGCAATTTCTATTTAGTTAAATACATTATTTATCCATTCCAATTTATCCTTTTATTGAATTATTTGAAACAATTATGTTGCATACATGTTATTCTGAACATAGCCTGTGTGGTGCTTCTGCAGTATCTCCATCGCTGGATATGCAGATTAAATATTTGGGACCTAAAACTCCCTCTCTTCAAGTCCTGGCTATAAATTGTGACATTCAGCATGATAATTAAAAAAACAAAAATGCATATTTACTATGCATTTATGAGCCGAAAAAAGTGCCTGTACTGTATTATAATAAATACATCTCTTTAATAGCTCTTCAGAAGAGATTACACATATTGAAGTGAATTGATGGTAAACAGGCATGAAGTATAATGAGATATTAATTCATACTGTCCTTTTCATCCTTACAATTATCCATTCCACTGAATGTTTATAGTCTGTTGCGTCCTAAGATACAAATGCAATATTTCCGAAATAAGAGCATTACTATTTGCGGAAAACAAAGGTAGTGGTAAGATTTCCCAATGAAAACAACAGTACAGAGCACTCAAAATGGAAGAAAAAATAAATTACTGCTCACTTATATATCTCAAGTTTTTTTATATATCGCACAATTCAACATGATCTCTGCATTTGCTGGCTGTTTTTGATCAAATGTTGCTAAATTTTTCAATTCTTTGACCTGTAATGTTTTCCTTCAGTTGTCAATATGTCTTATGTTTTATATTTTGTATGTTTTGTCATCCCATATTATTTTAGTCGGTTTTACTTTAATTTTAGTTGACAAATAATTTTGTCAAAATTAAATCCATTTTTAAGTATTTAAGCAATTTCTATTTAATTAAATACATTGTTTATCCATTCCAATTTATCCTGTAATTTAATTATTTGAAACAATTATATTGCATGCATGTTATTCTGAACACAGCTTGAGTGATGATTCTGCAATATCTCCACTGCTGGAAATGCAGATTAAATATTTGGGACATAAAACTCCCTCTCTTCAAGTCCAGGCTATAAATTGTGACATTCAGCATGATAATAAAAAAAAAATAAAAAATAAAAAAATAATAATAATTGTAAAAGCATCCTACAAGCATGCTGAATCGAATGCACCAATGCATTACCAATCTCATAAATAAACTCTTTTTTTCTTTGCAATACAGACTTTTAAAAAGCCACATAAATCAATCAAACTACTCACTCATTGTTTAAAATATATGTCAGGCTTGATGATAAAAGTTTCACATGCAGACAGGGACAAAAAAAGCTTTGTATTGAATGAATCTGACTAAATCTAGATGGATTGATTTTGCTAGTCTAGTGCAGAATTTCAATTTGAATTATTCCACCTCTGACTCACTCTTGAACACGACGTACACTCTCTTTGGTTGCGAAACATCATTTGACACCAGCAGCAGTTCTCCGGGCCTCAAGTGAGCTCAAGTGAGTTACTTGTTTCTTCACGGTGCATCCACCTGTAAATCTCTTTACACTGAGGTTTATACAAGCCTCTCAACTGTAGCATGAAAGTACGCTTCTTCACTCCCACATCAAGGAATACATTTCATAGCCTCTGGGATACAACAGCACTATCTATATAAAAAGAAGAACATGTGCGCCACGTTAACATCTTGTCCTCGTGTGAATATCAAACATGCATGCCGTGTGTTGTATTAGCAGGAGTCATACTATGACATGACGAATGTGTGTAGTTTTTGTAAAATGCCATTGCTTTGGGTTGCTTGGCCATTATCTGGACTAGCATGAGGCAAGCTCATGAAAATGGTAATGAGCAGAGAGTAGACAGGCCAGCTGGTCTTTTTGGACAGCTTTTGTCATTTAATGGCCATTAGAGTAATGCGGGACCTTTTACTGACTTTTGCACCAGCCATATTTGAGAAGAGAGAGCCCCAGATGCACAATGTTTTTCACTTTCGTGTTGCACATGTTATAAAGGTTAAAAATTCTAAAAATTGAATCAACAATCAGAAGCTCCGTTAACACGCAATCAGAATAACAAATACATTTTTATCACGTGGCCCAGTTCACCATAATAATTAGTAATTGCATCTTTAACCCAGACCCATTGTGGCAAAATTGCAAAGGTTGTTTGAAGCAAGTAATGATTTGTTTGAAGCAATTAAATAATTATTTTTTTGCTTCCCTTCAATACAAAAATATGGTTTAAAACCCATAGTGTAAAACAGTTTAAACTATGAAATGTTTCAAAACAACTTTGGCAGAAATACCTTCACAACTTGAATCTGCCAACACGTCAAAGTTATGAAACATGATTACTGAATTTGCTGGCTAATTTGGATACAATTTTGTACAAATGTGCAAGTAATTATATATCCTGTGTTATCCTGTGTGTGTGTGTGTGTGTGTGTGTGTGTGTGTGTTTCCCCCAATTCTCAGTATGAGTAGTCATAGAAAATATCAAAGTGCATAAAAACATATAAATTTCATTTACTTCTAATTGATTGATTTTGTTCTTTTTGATTGCATCATTTACAAAAAAAAATATGAACATGTTTAGTGATCAAAAAAGGCAATTTACACAATACATAAAATCATGTAAATTAGATTTATGTATGTGTTTATTTAAAAATCACATCCATTAAATAAATCATATGAATATTCTAAATATGTATGTGTTTGTGGTATTTGTTTCTTCAGTTCTGAATGTTAGTGATCAACAATATATAGATATTATATAAAAGTGAATGAATGAATGAATTAATGAAATGGTTTGAAGCATTTCTTCTTCCATTTCGAACATGTTTATTGAAATTACAGAAATATGTATTTATTTAAGAAAGGTATATATCATCCATTCAGTAAATCATAGAAAAAAAATATTCTAAACATTTTGGATTAATTTTCGATTTCAAATATGAATATTTTTAGTGATCAAAAATGCCAAATTATAAAATACATTAAAGCATGTGAGTGAATTACTGAATAAATGAATGAATGAGTGAATTAATGAGTGAATGAATGGTTTTGTAGTATTTTTTTTTCCATTCCACACATTTAGTCATTGAAAAATTGTCAAATTTCAAAATGCACAACTTATATATATATTTATATGTAGCATAATAAAACTTTAGTAGTACGGTACACTGAAAAAAGGGAGACTGGTCACCTGTTAGATTTATGAAATTATATTTAGTATATTTTACTAAAGGGTTTTATGTTCTTAAGTAAAACGTGATAGCATTGTGTAGACTGCACATTATATGCAAAAAGCGTGCACGAACATATTTAGCTCATGTTGGGATAGAGTAAGTCAATCAAGTGAATACCAGTTCTCATTTTATCTCACGATATTCACGCACGGGTGCAATGCATTTCGGGAAGAAGAAAGAAAAGTCCGCGCTTTTTTTCAACGGTCCCACTTGCAACTCCCCATTCTTGAATCACTACAAGTGCTTTTGAATAGGAAAGATATCTTGGACAAGATAGTTTGTAATCACAAAACAGAAGCGGAGACTTCAGGTGAAATTGTGTACAGGTGTTTCAGGGACGGTCTGCATTTTAAGCAAAACACTTTTTTGTCAGGGGAGGAGTTAAGACTATCTGTAAGTTTGTATGTTGATGACTTCGAGGTCTGCAACCCTCTAGGCACCTCCTCCTGGGTGTAATTCGTCTTTGACCTCCATCTACTTAGCACTGTTGTGCAAAATGTGAAGTGCTATGGCTATGACAAGGTTTTAGAACCACTTGTTAGAGATCTCAGGTCTTTGGAAGTTAATGGAATATTTGTTCCACAACTGGGCAGATCGCTTAAAGGTACAGTTCAGTCAGTTGCTGCAGACAATTTAGGAGCTCACGGAATAGCAGGCTTTGTTGAGAGTTTTACAGGCCCCTATTTTTGTCGTTTTTGTACTGCAACAGCCTCAGAAATTGCATTGAATGAGGTGAGATCAGAAACGTTTATCCTCAGAACAAAAGAAACACACGGGTCTCATGTCAAAGCAGCCTTAGATAGTGGCAGTAACTGTTTTGGAGTTAAACGAGCATGTCCTTTGACTAAAGCCCTTTCTCATTTTCATGTTGTCAGTGGCTACCCTCCTGACATTGCCCATGACCTCTTTGAAGGCATTGTGCCTGTTGAAATAGCAAGTTGTCTCAAAATACTAATATCAAAGAAGTATATCAGCTTGGATGATATCAACAATTCCATTCTTCACTTTCCATACAAGTGGACAGACAAAACAAATAAACCTCATGTTTTGCCGCAAAATCTGTCAAGCAAGAAAACCATAGGCGGTAATGCCCATGAAAACTGGAGCTTGCTAAGATTGCTTCCCTTTCTAATTGGGCCCCAAATTCCTTTGCTTGATCTTGCATGGCAAGTCTTGTTGGATCTAAAACAGATCGTGGAGCTTGTGGTTGCCCCAGTCCACAACGATGAGTCTATTGCATTCCTTGAAAGCAAAGTTTCTGACCATAGACAAAGGCATCAAGAGGTGTTTCCACAGAATAGACTGCTGCCCAAACATCATTATCTAGAACATTATCCAAAACTAATAAAGTTGTTTGGGCCTCTTGTGGGTCTTTGGACCATGAGGTTTGAGGCAAAGCACAGTTTCTTTAAAAGGGTAATTAAACGCACGAGTTGCTTTAAAAATGTGCTCCTCTCTCTGGCTGTGAAACATCAGTATATGATTGGGTACCACTTGTCGTCTCCAAGTATTGATAAACCAATTCTGGATGTGTCAAATGCATCTCTTGTCCCGTTAGGTTTTTTGAAGGAAGAGTTGGCTCAATCTTTCAAACAAAGATATCCTGATCTATCTGAAATACACCTTTCAAAAAATGTTTGGAGCAAGGGAATAAACTACAGGGCAGGTATGGTAGTTGCCCATGGGTCTGAAGGTGTACTGCCTGAGTTTGGGGAAATCCATCAAATATGCATTTTGCATCCAAGATTGTTTTTTGTTTTGAAACTGCTGTGTGGATGGTATAGAGAGCACTATGGATGGAGCCTATGAGCTGACTCCATCTCCAGCACAAGAACTTGCTCTTGTTGAAGTCTGTGAACTGGTTGATGAGTATCCCTTGGCTGCCTATCTGGTTGGGTGTGCGCGGATGGTGACCTTGAAAAGATCCATCTGTGTTTAAAGTAAGTTAATAAGTTGGACACGATGATTGGATACATAACATGAACATGAGGGCACACTCTTAAATTTGTCTATGTCAAGGTTATTATCGTTAATGAAAACTAAGCAAATAATAACTAGGTGTGTGAAAAAATTATAGTTAACTGAAATCAAAATGAGTCCTTACAAAAAAAATGATAATTGGAACTGCTTGCTTGCAAACTAACAAAAATATACTAAAATTATAAAGTAATGTCTTTAGTTTTCGTCTTTTGCCAATTGATTTTATAGGGCCTACATAAGACTAATATTTCGGGTGGAAATGAAATCTCTTCAAATTTCTTAGCTGTGCCCGTTTTAGTCCATGCCTGTCGCCTGGCATCTTGGCGGCGAAAGTCGGGAGAAATCTACAGAGTCCCATAATACATAGAAAGATTAAACTTACACTGAAACTAATAAAATTTAAGTAAAACCAAGCATTTAAAAAAAATAAACAACCAAACTCATTTTAAAACAAATTAAAACTAGAAAATGCTAAACTATAATAACCTTGGTCTATATGTTTTTATGTCTTGGATGTCTTTCCTCCTTAGCATGGTGTTTGACAAACTTGCATACTTGCACGTTTGATCTCAACAGTTTACTCTTTCAGATGACAAACGTATTATTGTTCTTTTTCTTAACAGACAGTGCAGTAAGACCATGACAGCGATTCTCAGAGTAATCTTGGGGCCAGACAGCTGTCAGAGGGTGGTGTTTCCTTCTGGTCTACCTTCAACTGTAACTGACCTAGAGACTGAGATAAAGACTCAATGTAAAATAAAACAATCCTTTCGACTGCAATTTATGGATACACTTTTTGGCAACGACTTCATGAACCTCACTTCTGTGGAAGAAGTACAAGACAAGCTATAGTCAAGGTCATATACACATCCTGCAGACCTCTCGATGGAGATCACTGTGCTGACGTTGACTCACCAACCACTCACAATGATGACTCCTTATGTTCTTCTGATGATAGCACCATAATTCTCTCATCGTCCCAGTCCACCTCTTCAAGGTCTTCGTGGCCAGATTTTTTTAATGTTCCTCGTTTTTCATATGATGCAGAGTTAAAGCTTGAACAAGCCGACGCAGCTTTCAGAGAAAAGGGGACCCTGCTCATTCCTGATCCAAAGCTGAAGTCCGATATACTAGAGGGGTTGATACAAGCGATAGTCCAGCACAAAGTCTATGTCACAGACAGGGAGTTTGACCAAGTTGCTGAGGCGCTCATCAAGAGGCATCCATGTTTACAAGAGAGAGGCTCAGCTACTGGCTATGGAGGATGGAAGACCAGCCTCAAATACAAGCTGTCCAACTACCGCACACATCTCCGGAAAGTAGGATGTCCTGAAGTTTGTGTAAATGCTTTGAAACATAAACCTGATGGTAAACGTAGTCCTGCCTTTGACGTTAAGAAACCAAAGGGGGTGAAGTGGCCTACTATCCCTCCTTTCCACTTGGGGAGTGCAAAGAGTCCCTGGAGACGATGAGGGTTGAACTCATTTCAGATATCAAGCAGCGTAATAACAGAGAGACAATTAGGGCTAAAATGGAGAAAACGTTTGCATTAAGAAGACAAGAAGTAATACGTTGTGCTCCGATGATCAGCGACTTTCAAGAGAGATGGCCAGCTCTCTTTGATGTAATGGAGGCAAGTAAAAAAACTTATCAGTAAAATTGTGAAATCTTGTGTGGTAGATTTAAGGTTAGACTAACACTTGGCTCCACTTTGCATGCAATGATGTGGCTTGCAGGCTTGTTTTAATGCTTACAGAGGTTTATGTATTGTAGTATGTCTGATGTGAAACTGTGGTGGGCCTCCACAGTTTACTACATTCATGTTTGGAAATACTGCATTTGATCTACTCTTAAAAATGAAATTTCTCTAAGGAAAAGAAGCATGAAAATATTAAGATGGTATTTGACAAATAGAGGGATTGTTGCAGCTAAGAAATAATGACATAATAACTTTACATTTGTTTCGTTGAATTCAGTTGAACCACATTTAAATGATATTTCTTCCCAACCTCAGTTTTAGGTCTAACTAATATCTTGTATGCATGTCCCTGTACTAATGTTTCAGATAAATGCAGAGTTTAAACGGATCACCACCATGCCTCTACAGTCAAGGTTCCTCTCACAGTTGGACCTATTCACTGCAAATTTGCTGAAGGTGTTTGAGAAGAGATCGGGGCAACAGGGAAAGAAGCTGAGAGACATGTCTGCCATGGTGACGGTAAGAATTCTAACTATTTAACTTTCAGTTGCATTTTTTCCCATGTTGGGATTAGGTTGGCAGAGGTGGGTAGAGTAGGCAAAACCTGTACTCAAGTAAATCTGGTCGTCAAAATAATTATTTGAGTTAAGCTTAATTTATACTTCTGCATCAAGTCTACGCCGTAGCCATGGATTTATACTTGTGTGTTGGTTTCGGCGTTGTTCTGCAATTACACCACCAAAACGCTAGTTGGTGGTAGCGCTACAGCTTCCATTGTGTCGACTTTTGCCGGCCAAACAGGCTAACTTCCTGTTTAGCTCCCGCTTACTTAAAGGGGGTAAAATTATATATGTGCGGCTCTTATAGACTTTTCAAATGTTATTGACAAAATGGATCACATTCTGAAAATTTACTTCAAAGCATGGAGCACTTCCTGTGGGCTTGGAGGCATTGCAAGGCTATCCAGCTGACCAATCACAGTTTTGCGTTCCACATCGCTGCGACATGTAGTTACATTTTTGGGGAGGTGCACGTTGGGCTAAGCGTAGGCTACGACGTAGATTCGACGCAAAAGTATAAATCAAAAGTACAAAAGGATTTACTGAAAAAATTACTTGAGTAGCAAGTAACTTAAGAATAAAAACATAAATAAAAAAACACTAGGGACAAATACTAAATTAATTTTAAAGTCCTAAGTACGCCAATAAGTAATTATTATTTGAAAAATGTTCTTGTGGTCTACTGTAATTTATTATTAGGAAAACAAATCAAACAAACCTATGTATTATGTCCATTGGTAGTCAATTGATGATGAAATGTCTTTACCTTTGCATTCAAATAAAACAACTATCTGTAATTTGGAACAGCTTTGTGTTAAAATGCAGTCATATGCTTTGATGCTGGTCGGGAATGTGTCATCAAAGGACTCTGCATCTACCTAAACGAGGATCCTGATCATCTCGTGCAGGAGTATGTGGTGAGTGTATAGTGAAGTAATAGTGTAACATTGTTAGGCTCAGATCAGACAGTACTGCCCTTTTTGTTGAAGCCTACTTTAAAAAAAAAAAAAAAAAAAGAGCAATTCATAGTTTTCAGTCATGTGACATGCACGGTGACCTGGAGGGCAAAACAACAGACCAACATAGCGGCTCAAACCAGGACTCCCCCATAGAGACGCCGCAAAAGCAGTTACATTTTATTTGGATCACCTCTCAACTTAAGAAAAAGAAAGATATGGACACAAACTGCAAGTGTTGGGCACTTCCGATCCATGTTACGGCATACGCTGCCGCATTTCTATCATTCAAAAGCGCCAGGTCCCTGCCGCGGCTCGACTGCGGTATTGTTTACGTTTACCTTGCGGGGAATCCCTCACCTAACACAGCCCAGGCTTGTCTCTGCCGCGATTAGTGTATCAGAAAGCACAACTACCATCCAGCATTTTGGCAACGCAAAAGTAACAAACTTAAAGTAACCGTGTATCACTTGCTTCCTGGTAGGCGGGCAGCGGAAAATGTATTTTTTGCCCTCCTAGGGATCGTTTTACTTAGAATGTGACGTCATGTGAAAACTATGAATATGCTGCTCTTGTTGGTTGCTATACAACCACAGAATTAGCTGTAAATTGAACTTGCACATCTGAAAAAACATCTACATAAAAATAAATGGATGGGCAGAACCGCAGAAGTTGAATAGTAGAATATACTTTGTAATCTAAATGTAAAAATTTAGACTAAAAACATGTTTTATCTGCTTTAACAAAACAATACAAGTTAGCTTGCCAAAATTAAATATTAGATGAAAAACTTTAACTTCAAAAAGTGAAAACACTGGGATAAAAACAACTCAGTTTGGGTTATTTTTAACCCAAGGCCTGGGTAAATATAGGACAGAACACATTTTGGGTTAATTTTACCCAGGAAATTGGGTTGTTTATTTAACCCAGCATAATGGGTTGATTCCTTTTTACTATACTATCTTATTTTTTACTTCATACATGAATTAATGTTTACAGATTAACTAAACTTGTGTAAAATACTCCACAAAACCACTGGTTTGCATGATAACTTATTTATATCATTTAAAGCATTGTTTATATCGTTTTAATAGCCTGTAGGGCATACATATTGCCTACATTTAAACTCGTTTAACAAACATTAGAAGTAAAAAAAAATCAGCATTAAACAGAAGTAACTCGCGCGTAATCGACCAGTCTCTTTTATTCTGTTTCCACGGTAACGGCACTGGTTCGCATGCCTGCGCTGGAATCCTGTTCGGTGGGGAACTGCAGCCCTGCGTTTCATTCTAGCAGAAACATGCTGTGACTGACTCCATAACCTGCCCATAAAGAAGCAGTAAACCGCTCTGAGGACATATTTTAACATCAAAAGTATTTATATTCTGTATCTTTATGAATAAAGTCATTTATTTTATGCAAGGCATCAGGCCTTTCTATCACACGAAAATACTGACGCGACACTCCTTTAGGTGATTCACACTGCGCGCCTGTATGTTGCTCTGCATAAAATTGAACGATATACAGCACAGTAACGATTTTAAAATAAAATGTACACAAACCTGTATTTTATCGAAGAAATGCATCAATTCGATGGGGCTTAGACCTGCTCTCTCCTTAAGAGGACGCAAAATCCCATCGATAAATAACTCAAACGCTGGGTTACGTCTGTCCCAGGATCTGAGAAACAAAAACTATTCAGACTTTGGGTTGCTATGTCTGACCCAGGAGCTGGGTAACACAAAAACTACCCAAACACTGAAAAAATAACCACCAAAAAATGACCCAAAAGGCTTAACCCAATTAACATTTGGGTTGAACAAAATAACCCAGGATTTTTTTTTAGAGTGTTGGCAATTATCTAAAATAGATAAATAGAGGTTTTAGTTGAAGTACTAAAATAAACTAAAACTAAAATAATGTGATATAATTTTGAACATTTGAACATTGAAAGTTTGGCATTCTATTGTTAAACATTTCAAATTGGAGAAATAAATTGGAATACTTAGGTGGATTACTCATGATGAAGAATTTAAGTCAGGCAGGGAAGATCCAATATTTCAACATGGAAGGCAAGGGGAATAACAGCTTTGTGCTGTGTAATCGCAGAGGGTGAAATTAGAAGCATCAAAGACTTAAAAGATAATTTCGGACTTAGAAATCAGGATTTATTTAGATATTTTCAGTTAAGGGATTACTATAACAAAAAAAGGAAAATTAGAATAAATGACATCCACTCCCTTACTAAAATGATGATCGATGCCTATAATCGTACACTACCCAGAATAATGTCTTCTTTATATGAGGTGCTGATGTGTTGCAGTCCTTCCTCCACATTATATATAAAATCGAAATGGGATAAAAAAGACTGAAATACCAGAAACAGATTGGTATGATAAGTGGATAATACACCAAACTACTACCAGTTCACAAATATGGAGGAAATGTTCATGGAAGTGCCTTATTCGATTCTTCATAACACCTAAGATCAAAAGCAAACAAGTGTCCAGGCAGCAGGCTTGCTGGAGACAGTGTGGACAGTTAGAAGCGAATCACACACATATCTTTTGGAGTTGTGAGAAAATCCAATCCTTTTGGGATGATGTGCAGGTAGTCATATCTGAAATGTTTGGATACAAAATACCTAGAACCTCTTGGTTTTTATTTATGGGAAATATTAAAGGCATAGTACCTAAAAGCGACCAATATTTATGTAAGATTCTTCTTGTAAAAAGACTATAACTAGGAATTGGCTTTAAAATATGACTTTGAATTGTAAACAATGGTTTGGGATAATTGAGGAAATCCTGTTAATGGAAGAACTTACATATACTGTAAAGATGAAAAAAAAAAGATTTTACAATGGACTGGGAAAAGTGGTTGATATATAGAGAACAAAAACATCAGCTAAGTAAACAGTAATTGCTATAGCAATAGTTAACCTAATCCCATCGATAAATAACTCAAACGCTGGGTTACGTCTGTCCCAGGATCTGAGAAACAAAAACTATTCAGACTTTGGGTTGCTATGTCTGACCCAGGAGCTGGGTAACACAAAAACTACCCAAACACTGAAAAAATAACCACCAAAAAATGACCCAAAAGGCTTAACCCAATTAACATTTGGGTTGAACAAAATAACCCAGGATTTTTTTTTAGAGTGTTGGCAATTATCTAAAATAGATAAATAGAGGTTTTAGTTGAAGTACTAAAATAAACTAAAACTAAAATAATGTGATATAATTTTGAACATTTGAACATTGAAAGTTTGGCATTCTATTGTTAAACATTTCAAATTGGAGAAATAAATTGGAATACTTAGGTGGATTACTCATGATGAAGAATTTAAGTCAGGCAGGGAAGATCCAATATTTCAACATGGAAGGCAAGGGGAATAACAGCTTTGTGCTGTGTAATTGCAGAGGGTGAAATTAGAAGCTTCCAAGACTTAAAAGATCATTTCGGACTTAGAAATCAGGATTTATTTAGATATTTTCAGTTAAGGGATTACTATAACAAAAAAAGGAAAATTAGAATAAATGACATCCACTCCCTTACTAAAATGATGATCGATGCCTATAATCGTACACTACCCAGAATAATGTCTTCTTTATATGAGGTGCTGATGTGTTGCAGTCCTTCCTCCACATTATATATAAAATCGAAATGGGATAAAAAAGACTGAAATACCAGAAACAGATTGGTATGATAAGTGGATAATACACCAAACTACTACCAGTTCACAAATATGGAGGAAATGTTCATGGAAGTGCCTTATTCGATTCTTCATAACACCTAAGATCAAAAGCAAACAAGTGTCCAGGCAGCAGGCTTGCTGGAGACAGTGTGGACAGTTAGAAGCGAATCACACACATATCTTTTGGAGTTGTGAGAAAATCCAATCCTTTTGGGATGATGTGCAGGTAGTCATATCTGAAGTGTTTGGATACAAAATACCTAGAACCTCTTGGTTTTTATTTATGGGAAATATTAAAGGCATAGTACCTAAAAGCGACCAATATTTATGTAAGATTCTTCTTGTAAAAAGACTATAACTAGGAATTGGCTTTAAAATATGACTTTGAATTGTAAACAATGGTTTGGGATAATTGAGGAAATCCTGTTAATGGAAGAACTTACATATACTGTAAAGATGAAAAAAAAAAGATTTTACAATGGACTGGGAAAAGTGGTTGATATATAGAGAACAAAAACATCAGCTAAGTAAACAGTAATTGCTATAGCAATAGTTAACCTCACCTAACTGGCCTTGTTGTTCTTGTTGGTTATTTATTATTTTTTTCCTTCTCTCTTTTTTTTCTCTTCTCTTTAACTGGGGGGATGGTACATATGTGTGTGGATGTATGTACAAATATATGTGTGTATATATGCATATGTATATACACATGTGTTTATGTATATTTGTGTATATGTGTTGACATGGATGTGTAAGTATACAACTGAACACGCTGTAGCATATGTTTGATATGTATGTTAAATGTATGAGTTATCTTATCCCTTCCTGTTAAAATTGTTCTATATTTATTGTTAATATTGTAAATTAAACTAATTAAAAATAAAAGTAAAAAAAAGTTATATAACTGAAATAAAGAAATATAAGAAAATATAAATGGTGATTTAAAATATTAAAAAAAGTAATGATCATAATAAAAGATTATGTTAATATTAATACATATTAATAGTCTACATACGTTAATAGTTTATTAATATTAAAATAACATTGTTATGCACTCTTGAAACTGTTCTCTGTGAGTAGTGCTGGCTATTGCATGATACAATTCTTGTGGTGTTCCTCATTCGTGTAGATGAATAACAATATCTGCTAAATGATTACATGATGTCAACTGTTAATCAACTGGACTATTAGCAACCAGGGCAAAGGTCGACCATGTCAAAGCTGGTGGGCCGTCCTTGCTAAATTGCCGGAGATACACCAGCTACAATATGTTATAAACCAACCTGACCACCCTGATGCTTGCCTATCCCGGGTTTTCCTGCAGGACTTCGCAGATAAGTGTCCTGCAATATCTGCTCTGAATTTTGACAAACATCCACCTCCAGCAAGTTCTCTAAGCGCAGTGGGAAATGTAGCAACCGAGAAAGCCTTGCTGACTGTAGCATTTGTCAATTACTGAAGTGAATAAACAAATTTAAAAATAGATTGCAAAGTCACCCTGAGGCCCAAACGATGGGAGGGCTGAAGTAGACCAGTCTGCATTAAAAATAAAAATAAAAATAATCTCAAAGTGTTACAGAGATGAAAGGGAAAGAGACTGTAAGAAAGGAGAACAACGAAGAGAAGAAACACAAAGGCTCTTCAACAGAGGACATTGATGCAGTGGACAGTGCAAATGTCAGAGCAATTAAACAATAATTGACTAAATGCTTTTTAAAGCACAGTTTTTACTGTAAACTAAAATAAATAGTTCACCCAAAAATGAAAATTTGCTGAACATTTACTGACCCTCAGCTCATCCAAGATATAGATGAATTAATTTCTTCATCATAACAGATTTGGCAAAAAATAATCATTACTTCATTTGCTCACCAGTGGATACTCTGGAGTGAATGGGTGCCTTCAGAATGAGAGTCCAAATATTTACATTTACATTTATTAATTTGGCAGACACTTTTATCCAAAGCGACTTACAGTTTAGGAACACAACAAGCGATGTATCATAAGATGGCAATAAACACGAGAAGTGCCTGTTATAAAAGGTTTCAGTTACCGTTCAAAATAGTAAAAAGCTAGGACAGGTGGATAATAAGAGAACAGATAAAGTGAAGGCATAGAATTATTAATATATTATTATTGTAGTATTGGAGGCAGTTAGATGCTCACAGAAGAGATTCATTTTCAGTTGTTTCTTGAAGATTTTGAGGGATTTCGGCTGTTCGGATGGAGTTAGATAGGACATTCCACTTCCACTTCAACGGTACGGTGAAAGAAAATGTCCCTGAGAGTGATTTTGTGCCTCTCTGCGATGGGACAATGAGCCGCCGCTCATTTACCGACCGCAGGCTTCTGGAGGGGGTGTAGATGCATAGGAGAGAGCGGAGGCAGGAGGGTGTGGAGCCTATGGCAGTTCTGTAGGCAAGCACCAATGTCTTGAACTTGATGCGAGCCATGACTGTAGGCCAGTGCAGAGAGATGAGAAGCGGTGTGACATGGGCTTTCTTTGGCTCATTGAAAACAAGACGTGTTGCTGCATTCTGAATCATTTGCAGAGGTCTGATTGTTGGAAGTCCAGCCAGAAGAGCATTGCAATAGTCCAACCTAGAAATGACTAGAGTCTGGTTGTGAAGCTGTGTTGCATGCTCTGTTAGGAAGGGTCTGTTTTTCCTGATGTTGTGTAGTGCAAACCTGGATGATTCTGATATTTTTGAAATGTGATCTTTTAAGGTCAGCTGATCCTCAATGATCACCACGAGATTCCTGGCCAAACTCGATGGGATTATCGTTGATGAGCCCAGTTGGATGGTAAACTGGTGCTGTACCTGTGATGTGGCTGGGAAGATGAGAAGTTCTGTCTTTGCCAGGCTGAGCTGCAGGTGATGCTTTTTCATCTATGCCAAGATGCCTGTCAGGCAGTCTGAGATCCGAGCAGGTACCATTGAATCATTTTGTTGAAATGAGAGGTAGAGCTGCGTGCCATCAGCATCACAATGATAGGAAAAACCATACGCCTGAATGATGTGTCCCAGTGATGTAGTGTATATAGAGAAGAGGAGGGGCCCAAGAACAGATCCCTGAGGAACCCCAGTGACCAGTAGATGTGATTTGGATACCTCTCCTCCCCAAGCCTCCCTGAAGGACCTACCTGTGAGGTAAGACTCAAACAAGTGGAGTGGAGTGGAGTTCCGGTGATGCCCAGCGATAAGAGTGTGGACAGAAGGATTTGATGATTGACAGTGTCAAATGCAGCAGATAGATAGAATGAGAACTGAAGATGTGGACTCAGCTCTTGTACTCCATAGCTCTTCAGTGACAAAGTAAGGTGGTTTCAGTTGAATGGCCACTTTTAAATCCAGATTGGTTATTTTCCAGCTTGTTGTTCTGTGAGAGGAAGAAAGACACTTGGTTGAAAGCGAGTAAAGACACAGGCCTGTAGCTTTCAACAAGTGAGGTGTCGAGTGTAGTTTTTTTAAGGAGTGGGGTACCATAGCCTGCTTAAATATACTGGGAAAAATGCCTGTGAGAATAGTTGTGATGATGATGTGAGTGAGTGAAACCAGAAGTGCAGGGGATAGCTTGTAGGAGATGTGAGGGGATTGAGTCTAGAGGACAGGTGGTAGGGTGGCTGGACAGAATTAGTTTAGAGACCTCATCTTCTGTAAGAGGTGAGAAGGAGCAGAAAAAAATGGCCAGCTGTGTGAGTGTTTGCTGAGAGATCCTGGGTGAGTGGACCCGAGAACTGACTGCTGATGGATGTGGTTTGGTTTGTGAAGTAATTAGCAAAATTGTCAGCAGTTAAGAGGTGGTGGAGGGGGACAAAGGAGAGTACTGAATGTTTTGAAGAGTTTGCGTGTGTCTGATGCGCTGTTGATCTTTTTATGGAAGAAGGTAGTTTTGGCAGTGTGGACTTTGGTGGAAAATAAAGATAGCATTGACTGATACCTGCTGAGATCAGCTGAATCTTTTGATTTGCTCAATTTTCTCTCCACTGTCCTGATTTTAGTCCGATGCTTGCAGAGGACATCAGACATCAGGGAGTAGCACGGGCTGATCTGGAGTAAGTAGGACAGATATTGCCTTGGCAGCTAGTTAGGGTAGATAATAGCATATTTGTGGCATAATTCCATCTAATGATGTTAAGTGTTTGGGGGTGGGAAGGAAACCAGTACCCACACCTCTCCCAACCTGATGGGGGGTGTGGGTGAAAGATAAGTTGTTGGAAAGAGCAGCAGGGGTTGCTGTGTCTTCAGGTTTAATCCAAGTCTTGGTCAAGCCTAAGAGGCTAAGAGCTGACTGAGTAGCAAAGGATGGAATAAAGTCAGCTTTGTTGACAGCTGACTGACAATTCCTGAGGCCCATGGAAAAATACAAGGGTGCAATAGAAGAAGTGTGGATAGGACACAGGTTAGCATGATTTCACTATGTCCTGCGTGTTGTGTAAGAGTGTTTCCATTGAGAGACAACAGGAATATAATGGAAGCACATGTTGAAAGTGGTGCAGAGAGGAAAGGAAGGGAAGTAGAATAAGGGAAAGCTAAAACTGTGCCTTGTCTGTGTCGTTGCTCGGTTGAGGTATTTACCTCATTGGTCTTAGTCGCAGGTCTTTACCCCATCGGTCTTCACACAAGGGCTGACACTCCCACGCCAGCGCACCGACTTCACTTAAATACACAGATTAACCCACTTGAGTGAATACAGCTGTCCACGCCTTTCTAATTAGCACAGCAAAGCATATAGGACGCGAATGGCTTGAAATTGAAACTACTGTGGTACAGTTTGCCACAAGCGCAAACAGGTAGCAAAAAGTCTTGTAGATTCTAGATTACTTTTGTAGATTGTAATTACAGCAAACGGCAAACAACATGCACAATCAGCATAAAGTTTTAAATAAAATAAGCAGTGAATTAATTAATCCTCCCAACTAGCAGATATGTATTCTATAAGACAGAAACAGAAAACTGGTATTAAGCAAAACACGTATTTGCTGTTGCCATGTCCACTGACAAACCGCTTTCTCCAAACAAACAGCTGATAAAAAACATCATAATAATCCACAAGTAATCCACTAAACTCCAGACCATTAATTAATATATTGTGAAGTGAAATGCTGCATGTCTGTAAACTGTCGATTCTGGCCATCAGCTGTTTGGACTCTCATTCTGACGGCACCCATTCACTGCAGGCTATTGTTGAGCAAGTGATGTAATGCAAAATTTCTCCAAATCTGTTCTGATGAAGAAATTAACTTGTCTACATCTACATTTGGATGGCCTGAGGGTGAGTACATTTTCAGCAAATTTTCATTTTTGTCTGAACTACAGTATTCCATTAAGTTAAACCCATAAAACCTAACCTGGTGCTGTTTTTTTTTTTCTTTTCTTTTCTTTTTTTCTGTAACTAATAATAGTAATAATATACAACTTCAGAAATTGAGGCTTTCCTTGGAATGCTGCTGTTTTTGACAGGCCTGTCTAGGGAAATGTTAATACAAGCAAAATGTTTTTGAACTTTTGCAGCCATAGAGACTAACAGCAAAGGATATGAGATGAGTTGCATGGCGAGACCCTCCATGTCAAGGGCACAGTACAGCAAGACATCTTAATTCCCACGCGTGTCAAGAAACAATGCCCTGCGTGTTCGTTACTCTAACCTTGATTCAATTACTTCTGTATAGCACAATACTCCGTCACTATGTAATATAGTCACTATTGAACATAGTTCTTTTAGTGCATTAAACCAGGAATGACCTTGCAATTAAACGTAGATTATCTAATATGGTTAAGTAACCAGCAGAGGCTTTAACATATGCACTTAACAAAATAATAACCCTCTGAAAGGACCAACCAGAGTGATGCAAGTGGACCACAATGAAAAAAAGTGAATGAAATATGACTACTATATTGAGCCCTGCTTAAATATCTCTGTCCCTGCTTGTCAGATTAAGATGGACGATGGGGACTGTTATGTGACATGGTAATGCATCAGGAAAGAATATATGACTCCTGCACTCTCTGGCACAGGACCGCATTATAGTTTCGCCAAATTCCATGTGTTCTGTCATCTTCTCGCTGCAGTGGGGTGAAAAATTGCTGCATCTTAAGTGCAGTCATTGGCTTTTTTAGATCTTGGCAGCATTTATAATCAGATCTAGACATACATCATGGCGGTGAGAGAATAGCAACTGATTTTTTTTTCCCCTTTCTACTTTTTGTCTTGTCTTTTTTTAGTGAAATATAACAACCTCAAATCCATGCTCAAACAATATCCGAAGACAAATTATTTTGGGATTACAAGGGCATCAAGCTTAAAGAGGAAACCAAAGTCAATGTCATTTTGTAACAGTAGTAGGTGGGAACATTTATTCCGTCTTATTACTAAAATTTAAAGGTACATTTTTATTGCTCTAATGTGGCTCTTATATCAGTCGCTGAGATTGGCCACCACAGAGTCCTGACCTTAACCCCGTTGAAAGACTTGGGGATGTGTTGGAGTTGACTTTACACTGTCTGTCCAAAAAAATAAAAAATACAATAAGCAAATGTTACTGGAAAAACAAAAACCCTAAAATAAGTTTACAAAAACTTCAAAAAAATAAAGCTCAAGTCGGTCTAGCAGCACCAAATTTTCTACACTATTACTTAGCATCTCATCTACAATATCTTTGCAAATGGATCACATATGACACTACCCAAAAACCGTGGCTAGAGTTAGAACAAGAAGAATGTAAAGAAATAACCATATCTGATCTTCTATTACTCACAAAAAAAGTCAAACAACAAAATCTATTTAAGAATTTGATGATTAAAACAACTCTCACTGCTTGGTGGCAAAATAATACATTGATAAATCATGAGCTCATACCACACATCAACTTACCTATCTGGCATAACCCAGACTTAACTATCAACCATAGTCCGCTTAAAAATACCAAATGTAAGGAGAAAGTCATAACACATCTACATCACCTGTTTCCTGGTAACACCTTCATTACATTTACGGAATTAATGCGGATATTTAATTTAGGTGAAGAACACTATTATTACTACCTACAAATCAGGAATTCTATTAAAGGGGTCATATGATGCTGCTAAAAATAACATTATTTTGTGTATTTGGTGAAATTAAATGTGTTTATGCGGTTTAAGGTTCAAAAAACACATTATTTTCTACATACTGTACATTATTGTTTCTCCTCTATGCCCCGCCTTTCTGAAACGCATCGATTTTTACAAAGCTCATCGGTCTGAAAAAGCGAGGTGTGCTGTGATTGGCCAGCTATCCAGTGCGTTGTGATTGGCCGAATACCTCAAGCATGTGACGGAAATGTTATGCCCCTTACGATGCCGTCAGGCCTGAACAATTATTCAAAAACATGAAAACCCATTATAAACGAGGCATTCGTTGCATCCAGTGGGGACATAATTATGGATTATAATGACTTATACTGTCTTTTTACGCGTTGCGTTGCATCGCGCCGTGTAAACATAAA
>NW_015547751.1:38850-40009 GCF_001515605.1 Sinocyclocheilus anshuiensis
ATTTGGGTTGAAGTGTTCTGGAACAGTGTTGTAAATACAACTTAACCACTGATTTCTAGTCGTGTCCATTTTTGTAAGGCCAAACAAAGTGGTTTCGCTTTCACAACGAAACACAGCGTCACACACGGCGGCCTAGAGTGAGCAGAGGCATGACCCCTTTAAAACCACTATTGGAATCCAAGATATTGCACAACCTCCCCCAACTTTAAAGCATATCAACACAATTAGTAATTCAGTAAAGAAGCTTACGAAACTATACAGTTTAATATCGTCTATAGATACCAATACTGTAGTGCCAGTAAAACAATGGGAGAAATACCTCAATATCAACACAGATGAGTAATTCTGGAAAACAATTTGCAGAAATACCTTTATTTTTAGTACAAACACAAATATCCAGTTAATTCAGTATACAATTGTACATACAACATACATTACGCAACGCAAGATGTTTAAAATGGGAATAGGAATCTCTGACAGATGTACCAACTGCACAAATACACAAAAGACACAAAATACACAAGACGCTTACCTTCATGCACTTTGGTTATGTCCACCTGTTCTTCAATTTTGGACAGATGTCACAAACAAATTAACATCATTTTTTCAAAACCAGAATCCCAGCGCTCCCTTTACTGTGCCTTCTGGGTGATACTTCTCAAAATAACACATATTTTAAATATTCAGTGCCTCTACTCACATCTCTTGCTATCGCCAAGAAAACAATATTACTTAACTGGAAAAATAAATGCCATATATCAATTACACAATGGCTACATTTGTTAAGGGAACACATCATTCATGAAAAACATACATCTAAAATGCAAAACCAGTTATTCAGATTTAATACAATTTTCAGCCCACTGCTCTTATCCTTAAATATCGATTAAAACTAGCTAGTGAAGCTGATGTCTTAATTAAGTTTTATGACATATCAATACAAAACTGCTTCTACTATAGATGAATATATATATATATATATATATATATATATATATACAGTGGCCCTTAAATATAACTAGCTAGTGAAGCTGATGTCTTAATTAAGTTTTATGACATATCAATACAAAACTGCTAACTGCTTAGATGAATATATATATATATATATATATATATATATATATATAAAGGGAAACAATATACAACATAATGCTGAATT
>NW_015547751.1:42173-43266 GCF_001515605.1 Sinocyclocheilus anshuiensis
TGTTAAAAGAGAGCTGCCTGTTGCGCCATTTAATTAAGCCGACTGCTGTAGCCTATATCCAGCTTAGGCTGTTTTCCCTAAATTTGTATATATACTGTTTGAATGACAGCTTGGTAAATCTGTTGGCGATCAAATATTCAATATCGCTACTCATCATAAGTACTTGGTACGTTATCAGTGCAGCGGGAGACGTTCAAACTAATATCATGTAATTTACGTCTCTATGATGATTGGTTGATATCAAAAGGGAGGCTAGCCTCCCCTTGCAAGGGTTCTTTTCTCAACTCTCCTCAGTGGTGAAAGTGAACACTCGATGGTGATTGGCTATTTTTTTTTTTTTTACCAACGGAGGCATGAGAGCTCAGCGCTCACCCGGCCTCCCCCTACCCTTCTATATCATCTAGCGGTTGCAATTACATCAGCAGATTCAGCACATTCGCGATAGAAAAGCGGCGCTTTTACGTTATGGTATTACAACTGTGAAATTACAAACAAAAAATACACATTCTGAGACATGAACTGAAATGAATTGTGAATTTTATTAACATTAAATCGTCCTCCTCCCATTTTCACCTCAAAATTATGGGGAGCTGTGCCTCCCCTGCCTCCCCCGATGAGCCGCCACTATATATACAGTGTTGGGCAAGTTACTTCCAAAATGTAATACATTATATATTACTAGTTATACTGTCTTTTGAAAGTAATTAGTTACATTACAATATTACTGTCTCTGAATTGTAATGCATTACACTACTTTTGAGTTACTTTCACCAAAATATCCACATATGTTTTTTGATCTGTCTGCCCGTCCTGTCACGACTACGGAGGTCGTTTGTGAGCTCACTGACCGTCCTGTCACGGCTATGGAGGCTGCCTGTGAACTCACTTCCTGTCCTGTCACGGCTATAGAGGCCGTTTGCGAACTCTCTGACCGTCCTGTCACGGCTATGTAGGCCGTCTGTGAACTCACTTCCTGTCCTGTCACGGCTACAGAGGCCGTTTGTGAGCTCTTTACCTGTCCTGTCACGGCTATGGAGGCCGTCTGTGAATTCACTGCTCGTCCTGTCACGGCTATGGAGGCCGTTTGTGAACT
>NW_015547751.1:43900-47783 GCF_001515605.1 Sinocyclocheilus anshuiensis
TGTGAAATTACAAACAAAAAATACACATTCTGAGACATGAACTGAAATTAATTGTGAATTTTATTACATTAAATCGTTCCTCCTCCCATTTTCACCTCAAAATTATGGGGAGCTGTGCCTCCCCTGCCTCCCCCGATGAGCCGCCACTATATATACAGTGTTGGGCAAGTTACTTCCAAAATGTAATACATTATATATTACTAGTTACCGTCTTTTGAACTGACCGTCCTGTCACGGCTATGGAGGCTGCCTGTGAACTCACTTCCTGTCCTGTCACGGCTATAGAGGCCGTTTGCGAACTCTCTGACCGTCCTGTCACGGCTATGTAGGCCGTCTGTGAACTCACTTCCTGTCCTGTCACGGCTACAGAGGCCGTTTGTGAGCTCTTTACCTGTCCTGTCACGGCTATGGAGGCCGTCTGTGAATTCACTGCTCGTCCTGTCACGGCTATGGAGGCCGTTTTGTGAACTCACTTCCCGTCCTGTTACGGCTATGGAGGCCGTTTATGAGCTCTTTGCCTGTCCTGTCATGGCTAAGGAGGCAGAGTATGAACTTTTCGCCTGTTCATATGTGGATAAAAAGACTAATTATGAAGCTGTGTTCCCTTTTGTCCCACCCAACCTCCCTCTCCCTCCTCCTCTGCCTGTCATTAATGCATTACACTACTTTTGAGTTACTTTCACCAAAATATCCACATATGTTTTTTGATCTGTCTGCCCGTCCTGTCACGACTACGGAGGTCGTTTGTGAGCTCACTGACCGTCCTGTCACGGCTATGGAGGCCGCCTGTGAACTCACTTCCTGTCCTGTCACGGCTATAGAGGCCGTTTGCGAACTCTCTGACCGTCCTGTCACGGCTATGGAGGCCGGCTGTGAACTCACTTCCTGTCCTGTCACGGCTACAGAGGCCGTTTGTGAGCTCTTTACCTGTCCTGTCACGGCTATGGAGGCCGTCTGTGAATTCACTGCTCGTCCTGTCACGGCTATGGAGGCCGTTTTGTGAACTCACTTCCCGTCCTGTTACGGCTATGGAGGCCGTTTATGAGCTCTTTGCCTGTCCTGTCATGGCTAAGGAGGCCGAGTATGAACTTTTCGCCTGTTCATTTGTGGATAAAAATACTAATTATGAAGCTGTGTTCCCTTGTGTCCCACCCAACCTCCCTCTCCCTCCTCCTCTGCTTGTCATGCTCTTTGTCCTGTCTCTGCTGTTCTCTGTCTGTCCCTTAGGTCATCTGTCAAGGGTGGTTAGCGGTCAGGATTTGCCTCGGGACATTCAGCCTCCAGCCGCACCAGGGTTGGAGGATCCCAGATCTCTGGTTTCGGCCTTCGAGGCCTGGACTCCACTTCGGTCCTTCGATCCGTTGATGTCGCCTTGGCTCAAAGCTCCCTTGTCTCCACCGTGGTCCGTCAGTCCACCAGCTCCGCCGGGCTTCCTCGTCCCATCAGCTCCGCCTTGGTTGTTCGTCGACCCGCCCTCGCCTCAGGACTACACTCCTCCGGCTTTGCCTCGTCCCGCTGTCTCTCCGGCTCCGTTGGGCTCCTCTCTCCCTCCGGCTCTGCCTTGGTCCTCGGTCGCTCCAACTCCACCGTGGCCTTCCGGATCCCCGTCTGCGCCTCGGTCGCCAGAGCCGTCGGCTCCATCCCGGCCCTCCGAACACTCAGTGTCACCCCGGCTCTAGGGTGAAGTATTGATTATGTTGATGATTGTCTGTCTGTTCGCTACTGTTCCATGCCTAGCGATTCCTGAGCCTGAGTCTAATCTGTTTGTTCCTGTGTTTTGACCTACTGCCTTTGTTTGACTTCGCTGTGACATTAAAGCTGCACTTGGATCCGACCCTGCCTTCTCGTATCCTTCCTACCGTAACAAAATATATATATATAATAAAAATGCTGGGTTAAATACAACCCAGTGCTGGATAAAATAGGGACAAACCCAGCAATTGGGTTGTTTTGACCCAGTGGTTGGGTTACTACCCAGAAGTTTGGGTTAAACATTAACATTTACAACCCAATTGCTGGGTTTGTCCCTATTTTACCCAGCATTTTTTTGAATGTGTACACACACACACACACATATATATATATATGTGTATGTATGTGTGTGTGTATGTGGTATATGTATATGTGTGTGATAAAGTTTGCACATTATTGCAATTGTTGTTGCTATTATTACTATTGTTATGGTTGGTGGTGGAGGTAGTAGTGGTCGTAGTATTGATATTCATGTTTTTACAGAATAGTTCGGCCTCATTTGTTCTTCCCTCTGTTATAAAAACAATTGTACAATCATCATATATTAATTCTAGGGCTCGCTGGGACTGGCGGCCACCTTAGTTCTGTCGGTGGGCCTGATTGGCATATCTGGTTGGCATGGGCACTATCTATATAGTTTTTTGGTTGCCTACCGCCTCCTTTAGCTGCCTCTGTCAGCGTCCCCTTATCTCACTTAATTAGACGGAATAAGAGTATAATCTGGGTTGGATGTGGTGTCTCTGGCTGGGAAGCTAACTAGTGCACACCATGACCTTAACCACAGATTACAATATAAAAAGGGTTTAACTGATACAGACATAATATGTCTGTATCAGTTAACATATGAATAACTGGAATACATGCATATACCAGTCATAATGAATAGTCATCCATCAGGCCACACCCAGACTAGGTGAGCCTGGTCTGGATGTGCCTGTCGTGGTGGTCCAACACCCCTTTGGGGAGGAAGATAAAGTGCTTGCAAAGCTGTTTCCACTGGTACGGGAGTCGGGCTTTGTTGGTGACAAGGAGGAGGGACAAAGTGGATCAGAGGATGGTGTCTATGACAATGGGTCTGTTGGTTGTACTTGCCGGCGTGAATGAGGTGGCTGCAGGACTTCGAGGGGTTTGAGGTTATCTGCAAAAATCTCACAGACTGGTCCAGTTATTACTATTGTTATTATTGTTTTTGTTATTATTATTGTTCTTATTTTTTTTTATTATTATTTTTTTTTTTTTCAATGCTACTGCCGCTGCTTCCACTCCTCCTTCCGCTACTAATAATATTGATAGTATTACTATTATCATTTTTGTTATCGCTGCTGTTTTAAATTGTACTGATGTCTATCTATTACTCAGTGCAAGTACATCTATAATCTTTTTTTTGTTTGTTTTTTTTTCTCCCACAACAACAAAATAAATGTAATCAATAATAACAACTAATTAATTACTATTATAACTCACGAGACTATGGATTTAACTTACCTCTGTACCTGTTTTATCTACCACATCCATACATCTAGAGCCTGTTTGTTTTTTGTTTCGTTTTTTTCTCCCTCTTTTCCTGAATTTTCTTTCTCTTTTCTTGTATATGTGTGAATATATCTGTCACCGGTTTCATCCTATGTATACATTACTATGTCAATTGTTGCTGTAAAAAAAAAAAAAAACTCATATTTTGTTGAACCGCCTTTAGCTTTGATAACACTGTGATTTTGTTGTGGCATTGTTTTGACAAAGTTATGCAACATCACAACATTTATTTCCATCAAACTTAATTTTTGGCTGAGATCTTGTATTGACAATGGGAGAGTCAACCACTCTGTAAAGTCGACTCCAACACATCCCAAAGTCTTTCAATAGGGTTAAGGTCAAGACTCTGTGGTGGCCAATTCGTGTATGAAAAGGATTTCCCATGCTCAGTGAACTACTATTCCACAATTTGGGTCCAATGAATCTTGACATTAGCTACGTTTACATGGACATCAGTAATCTAATTATTTACCTTATTCTAAATAAGCCAATATTATGATTATGGTGTTTACATGAGTTGCTTTTAGAATATTCCTTTCATGTTCCAGTTTTACATGTTACAGTACATAGTTCGATTAATGGCACACGTCATTACGTC
>NW_015547751.1:48556-51745 GCF_001515605.1 Sinocyclocheilus anshuiensis
ATTAAGGTGTTTACCATAGACTGTATAACAACATGGAGGTAGTGTCCGTGACGTCACCCGCAGGTTTCTGAAGAGCGTTTTTGAAGCTCAAAGTTGGAGGAGCCGGCCGTCGCCATCTTGGTAGCGTGTCACTGCGCGTCACTCCCTGATAATCGAAAATGAGCAAAGAGGCGGGAGCTGGTTCCTGAAACCATGCCCACCTAGCTCGATGGTGGTGACAGCGGCGGCAATCCGCCTGTCACTCAAGTGGCCACACACTTAATTATGCAGAAATTTAAGGCTTAATATAATTTAAACGGATAAGTTATAAAAAATGTCATCCCCCTCACAGTTGTCATGAAGGGCAAAATTAGCTATATAGACCAAAACCACTTTTTGTACCAGGCTGTAAGCATATTTTTTTCTGCTGTAAAGTTGGGCATTTTAACATGGGGAGTCTATGGGACTGACTCCCTTTTGGAGGCAGCCTCTAGCAGCCAGTCGATGAATTGCAGTTTTAGTCACTTCCGTGTTGGTTTCACGAGAGAGACGGGAAGGTTGCCGCTTGGTGTTTACATATCCATACTGCACTTCAGTAATGCGACTAAAATAGGAATGCGCCACATATCTTAATTCGATTTCTGTTTACTTCGAATATGACTTTAGCCGGATTAAGGTAATAAAAAATCTCTGTTTACATGGTAGATCCTTAATCAGAATTAAAATCGGATTATTGTTGTCCATGTAAACGTACTCACAGTCATCCTGGAATATGGACATGGGTATGTCTTCTGACATGGTTGTTTAAGAAATTAAAAGTTACCTACTGCATCAGTTAGGGTTAAAAAAATGTTGCAAAACATTTGCAACATCTGTTTATTTAAATCCAAATGGCGACTTGAACCCTGAAATTAATTAATTGTTTTATTCATTTATATTAATAAAAACACTGGTAAAGAAACGTATTTTTAGTTATATATATATATATATATATATATATACCAGTTGTTAATTGAATCAAATATGTATTGGAAAACACTGAAGGGATTAAGTTAAGTATTGCAGACTTTGCCATGTTGGCACATCTGAGTTAAGTTCCATACAGTGATGGTCTCAGTATGAATGTGGTGATCAGCGTGACGCGAGCGTTAGCTCTGTGGTGTTTCATTATGCGCTGCTCTGACACTCATCTCTCATCTGCTAACGTATCCCAGGGGGCTGTGCTCCTTGGATGCTTTCCACACGCAGCCCTAAATATCCCCCCAACATTCATTTGTTCCTGAGAACTGTACTTAACTGGTGGAGATGTAGCTTATGAGAGATAATAGGGTGCAAAACTATAGCTATTGCTTTCCGAATCAACTCCAGTAGATGCTCCTTGAGAACATTTTTCAGACAATGCATGCTTATGTTGGCAGATTTGCAGCAGCTCTACATCTAGTGAGCTGCCTTGCTGTCTACTGCCTACATAGGCTGCCGTCTTCCAAGGCAACAACTACAATGGAACCTCATTAGTCACCAATTCGTAATGCTCTAAATAGGCATCAACATGCATCATACAAATACCACTCGTGAAGCAAAAAGAAAAAAAAAAGTTGATTGACGTTTAACAAAACATTATTGTTTATTAAAACATCACAGTTATATAGAACATCACAGATCTCATAAGCAATGCAGAGATGATGAATGATTAGACAGACCCTCCCAGCATGTTGCTAAGTTTATATTCAGAGACAAAGATATACTTTTGGTTTCATGGAGCTATCTCAGATATGATGTTTTTATATGTGGCTAGTCTCGCATATAGCCAGATTTTTGACTACAGTCTAATGTCTATGCTGCGGATTATTCTGGCTAAGAATTGTCCACTTAGACCAGTGTTGTTATTGTTAACTAAAACTAAAATGATCAAACTTTAATTGTATTATTATTTTTTTTTTATTGGAATAAAGTTTAAATAAAATAAAATATAAATATGGAAGCATGAAAACTACTAACAGAAATAATAATAATAATAATAATGAAACAAAACAAAAATAAATAAGAATTATATGAAAATAAAAAAACTTTAAATTATATATATACATATACTGTGTGTATATATATATATATATATATATATATATATGCTTCTGAATTGGATTCCAGTATTGTTCCAATGTATGACCTCTATATATATATATATATATATATATATATAGTTGCCAAACAGGAACTAATTATATAAAAATCTGAATATATAGATGTAAATTGTGAATATATAGTTATAAGTGAATATATTGCTATGTCTGAATATAAAGAAGTAAATCTGAATATATAGTTATAACTATGAATATATAGAAGTAAATCTGAATATATAGTTATAAGTCTGAATATATATAGAAGTAAATCTAAATATATAATTATAAGTCTGAATATACAGTATAAATGTAAATCTGAATATATACTTAAGTCTGAATATATAGAAGTAAATATGAATATACAGTTATAAATCTGAATATATAAATGTAAATTGTGAATATACAGTTATAACTCTGAATATATAAATGTAAATTGTGAATATATAGAAGTGAATCTGAATATATACAGTAGTTATAAGTCTAAATGTATAAATGCAATTCTGAAAATATACTTATAATTCTGAATATATAAATGCAAATATTAATATCTATAGTCTACATTTCAACATAAATATGTCTTTATTACTAGGCATGGCAATAGGCAGATGTTCTTGCTTTTTTAATGAAAACAGTATGCCTATGTATCCTGTACATGTATCAATGCATATATTGTACTATATTAATTATTTTAATTATTACTGTCTATCATATTCTGCTGCAATTGTCTCTATTCACTACAATCACAATTTGTAAACATATTGTCAGGGTTTGTTTTGGGTTGTGTTGGTGTTCATGTCTTTTGCTTTGTATTCATGATCTTAGTTTAATTTCCTGGTTTGTCATGTGTTCCTTGCTGAATATATAGACTTTGCTCTGCAGTTGAGTGGCTCGGCCTTCACTGTGGGTGTCGTGGAGGAGGAACACAGCACCTCTCCAAAGTCCTCAGTCATCATGCCTACCAAGTCTGAACCTGTTCACGTCATGCCTGCCAAGCCAAGGTCTGCTCACATCATGTCTGCCAAGCCACAGCCTGCACACGTCATGTCTGCTACGCCAAAGCCTGCTCACGTCATGCCCGCTACTCCAGGAC
>NW_015547751.1:51887-55622 GCF_001515605.1 Sinocyclocheilus anshuiensis
CTCCAGAGTCCTCTCCTGTCCACGAGTCTGCTCCTGAGGCCTCTCCTGTCCACGAATCTGCTCCTGAGGCCTCTCCTGCCCACGAGTCTGCTCCAGAGGCATCTTCGGTCCACGAGTCTGCTCCAGAGTCCTCTTCTGTCCTTGAATTTGCCCCAGAGGCCTCTCCTGCCTACGAGTCTGTCTCAGAGGCCTCTCCTATCCACGAGTCTGTTCCAAGGGCCTTTTCTGTGCCTGATTCCGCTGCAGAACTTCTAGAGGTGGCGGCATCCGCTGCAGAACCTCCTGAGGTGGTGGCGTCCGCTTCCGAACTCACTGCCTGCCCTGTCACGGCCACAGAGGCCGCTCCCAAACTCACTGTTTACTGTCTGTCCTGTCACGGCCATGGAGGTCGTTCATGAACTCACAGTCTGCCCTGTCACAGCCATGGAGGCCGCTCACGAACTAACAGTCTGCCCTGTCATGACTAAGAAAGCCGTCCATGAATTCACTGCCTGTCCTGTCACAGCCATGGAGGCCGTTCATGACCTCACTCTCTGTCCTTTCACGGCCAAGGAGTCTATTCAAGAACTCTCTACTTGTTCTGTCTCAGGCAAGTGGTCTGTCCATGTCTCTGCACCGCCATGGCTCCCTGCTCTGCCTGCACCGCCATGGCTGCCGCCCTTAAGAGGGGGGGATATGTCAGGGTTTGTTTTGGGTTGTGTTGGTGTTCATGTCTTTTGCTTTGTATTCATGATCTTAGTTTAATTTCCTGGTTTGTCATGTGTTCCTTGCCCCACATGTGATCATGTTCTGTCATGTGATTCCCTTGTCTGTGTGTTATGTTCTGATTTGTTCTTTGGTTCATGTGTAATGTTCTGATTGGTTGTCCTAGTCATGTGTCTCGTTTCCCATTGGTTTGTTCTTGTCATGTGACCCTCTTGTTTGCTATAAGTAGCCATCATGTTGCCATTGTCTCTCGTCGTGTATTGATGTTGTAACCCGCTGTCGGTGAGTCTAGTCTGTTTGTGCCTTGTCAAATCTGTTCATGCCTAGTCAAGTCTGTTCATGCCTCGTCAAGTCAAGTCTGTGTATATTGTTTGGATGTTTGCATCAAACTTGTAAATAAAACTGCACTTGGGTTCTCACTACGCTCGCCTTCAGTGGACTGATTCGTTACACATATGATGTTTACAAATAATCTCAGCCATGTTGAACTGTGTGGAAAAGATGGGTTTTAGCATTGTGTGAGGATCTTTTGGCACCACAGCCAGCCTTTTTTAAAGTAGATGAAAAATTCACCTTTTGGTTTAGATTAGCGAGATGCACTTACAATAATTAATATAGTAAAAAATGTACATTGATAACTATGTACAGGTATAATAAAAAGTCTATTGGTATGCCTTATAATAAAGATGCAGTTATATTGAGATGTAGACAATATATATCCATTACTGTATTTATATTTTCAGGATTTATATATATTTTCAGATTTCATGATATGCATTTATATCAATGATTTACATTTATATATTCAGACTTATAACTATATATTCAGATTCACTTCTATATATTCAGACTTATAACTATATATTCAGATTTACGTCTATATATTCACAATTTACATTTATATATTCAGGCTTATAACTATATATTCAGATTTACATCTATATATTCAGACTTATAACTATATTCAGATTTACTTCTATATATTCAGACTTATAACTATATATTCAGATTTACTTCTATATATTTACAATTTACATTTATATATTCAGACTTATAAGTATATATTCAGATTTACTTCTATATATTTACTATGCTGGCGGAAGTAAGAATACCCTGCTTCGCGTCAGAACATTCATACAGAGGTGAATGCGAAAAGGGCCTATTTACATATATATTCAGATTTATAACTACATATTCAGATTTACTTCTATATATTCAGATTTATACATACATATTCACAATTTATATTTAAATATTCAGATTTATAACTATATATTCAGATTTATGTCTACATATTCAGAGTTACATTTATATATTCAGACTTGCATATATTCAGATTTAAATTGATATATTCATAATTATAACTATATATTCAGATTTACTTCTATATATGCAGACATAACAATATATTCAGACTTATAACTTTATATTCACAATTTACATTTATATATTCAGATTTTTATATAATCATTTCCTGTTTGGCACCTCATTTTTTATATATATATATATATATATATATATATATATACATATAATGTTTTAATCAACATTTGACTTATTTCATCTGTTATCTGTTCAATTTTACACTTAGGTAATTGCAAAGCATTGTGGGATTGCACTTCCACATATGCACACTTCCATTTACAATTTAATACAGTTGCAAAAAAAAAAAAAAGTATATATAGTAGATTTTCTCCCAAATTAAGTAGATAAATAGTTCATATTTCTACTTTGTCTCGAAAAAAAAAAAAAACGTGTTTTCATGTCTTTTATAGTGGGTGAGGACATTTATTTCCTGCTCCGGGTGTGTGTTCACGGTGTGTGTGTGTTCACTGCTGTGTGTGTGCACTTAGGATGGGTTAAATGCAGAGCACTAATTCCAAGTATGGGTCACCATACTTGGCCACATGTCACGTCACTTTCTTCTTTCTTTCTTATTTAGGGACACACCATGCAAACATTCACCATATAATCTATAGGTTGTATTTCAATGTGGCACTGAGTGAACTTTTTTTTTTCTGGTCATGATTTCTACATTTCTCAAGTTGCTTGGATTGTGATTATGGCAGATATAGTGCATCCTCCACAAGCTGAACTATGACATAAAAGCTTCCCTCGCCATCTAAAGTTGATGAAAGTTTTGTTTGTCCAAATCATTTTTAACTGCGTCTGAAAAATCGAGGAAGGAAACTGATAGTTTGCCTCTCATTTCTGCAATGCTCTAGTTGCCAGCAGCAATGATGGCTGGCATTAGAGAATAAGAAATGTGCATGAATGCGTTCCCAGAGGAAGAGATTGGCTGCCATATCCCTGTTGATAAGATTAATGGGGCATGAGATGCATCAGAGTGAGTTTATGGAACTCCTTCCGAAAACCTAATGAGACGGCTATGTCTGAAAAAGCTTTTAGTGCGCTTGACTTCTGGGTTATGACCTCTGCAAAAGAAGAGTCATGTTTTTGTTGTTGTGTTTTGGCACAGGATCTCAGCATCTGGAGGATAATAATGAATTGGCTTCTTTTCTGATTGTACAAGCAGCTTTGACAGTCAACATTAAGACATTTAAAAGCATTGTGTGCACATTAAGCAATTAAAAAGGCTGCTTTTGATGGATCTGAGGGTCACATGCTTTGAAAGGAAGCAGTGCAAGCAGGAGCAGAGTTTTCAATGAAAGAAACTTTAGCTCAACTGAATGCAAAGGCTCGAATGGGCCCTGCTGTAGTGATTTTAGCACTAGAGACAGGTCCCAAGAGGGTATAGAGGGGGACCGGGAAGGATTCAACCTCCTGGCCCCTCTAAGGAACCTGATGACGAGGTCATGCTTACCTACCGACTTCCAATTCACCGGGTCATAGTACGCAGCAATAGCAGCAACCTGGACTTTACGACGCACCCGTGGAGCTCTTTTAGAGAAATTTGCTCTTTTAGGAAATGCTCTTTTAGTGCCGAGGCGCACAGGGGAGATGGCCGCTTGCAACACGACAGGGGGTAGTGCAGCCTGAAGTGCGCAACCCACTCGACACTGGAACGAC
>NW_015547751.1:55770-57426 GCF_001515605.1 Sinocyclocheilus anshuiensis
ATTCCTGTGTAATGTTTATGTAAAATGGTGCACTTTATTTTACAGTCCTATTTCCATATACTTCCTTTGTACGTACTGGTGTATGTAGGCCTACCTATTAGTTAATGTACAGAATAAGTTATGCGGTACTCAAGTTGGGGGGTATAAACATGGACCAAGGTACTTATTGAGTAATTGATGGTAGGTGCCATTGCAGTTTGGAACTTTGGAAGTTGGTTGGGAACATGACAGAAACTGTGCAGCACTGCGTAGTGTTAATACTTAGCAGGCACAGTCCTTTTAAATAGTGATTTAGACACATGACAAGTGCAAATATGAGTCTGGTAGCTACTGTACAATTCCAAAATAAAATCTGTCTGCACACATAATTATTAGGAATGTACGTCATCAAAAATCCCTATTGGACCAATTAGGTAAGAGAATCAGTGTCGTTAAAGATAAGTATTAACACTATGTATTAACACTATGCAGTGCTGCACAGTTTCTGTCGTGTTCCCAACCAACTTCCAAAGTTCCAAACTGCAATGGCACCTACCATCAATTACTCAATAAGTACCATCAATTACTCAATTGGACACCTCCAATACAACAACTGCTGTCATTCAATCTGCCACGGTTCCAGCTAGGCTATGTTAGGCTGGAAGACTATAGCCTGGCTGTTATCAATAATAGCCTACTTCAATGTTATGACAAAATAGCCATAATAATAATAATAATTACTATTATTATTTTTATGCTAGTGTAATGCTATAGCTAATACATATAGGCTAGTTTTAGCCCCGACAAGACTGATATTGTGAAATAAAACAAACTAATTAGGCTTTTTTAGCGACAGTGAGAATGTTTATTATTACCTATACTATCATAACAGATCCACTTATTCAAGGATCACAATTCCAGTGATGGCTGCATAGAATTGTTTCCAATTCATCTGATCCAAACATTTCCAATAACTCCAGAGCGTTGTAAAGTACAAAAGTAAAAATGTATTGAAAAAATATGTATGTAATAATTTCCAAAATTCACAACATGTTTTATCTACAGACATATTCTGCTTCGGTTCATATTTGTTGCCATTTAGACTTTCAAATACAACATTTTCATTGCGGTGAAAAACTTTTGCTCTCCCGCTTGCCGGACACCAGTGGTGGAAAGAGTACTGAAAAAATATACTCAAGTAAAAGTACCATTACCTTCCAAAAAATGTAGTGGGAGTAGAGTAAAAGTACTTGTCCAAAAAACTACTTGAGTAAGAGTAAAAGAGTAGCCTATTTAAAAGTACTCATGAACTGAACGGAACAAAAAGTGTTGAACTTGGAAATTGTTTATGCGCGAGTGCACTTGCTAAATGAAGGCGGATTGTACAAAATGGATAAAAAAAATAAAATAATAAAAAAAAAACGTTACGCAAGGGAGAGACGAGGCAGCGCAGATCGCGTGTCTCATAAGTGAGTGGGAATTTACCGAATGTGGCACTTGCGGGAGTTAACACTGTATGCAATACCCACAACCTCACAACAAATTTCAGGCCGTGTAGATAGGCAAGCATATATAAAAATTATTTAGTAAGCAGAAATCCGAAATTTACCTTAGCATATCAAGTTAGAGGAAGATGCAACTGAATTGATGCTTGAAGAATGCACTTCCAGCAGCCAT
>NW_015547751.1:57534-76824 GCF_001515605.1 Sinocyclocheilus anshuiensis
GTCCAATCACGTTGATGGATAAAAATAAAATTAAAATAAGCATGTAACGACCACAAACGGAGGAAAATAGCGGAGTAAAAGTACCGATACATCACTTAAAATGTACTCAAGTAAAAGTAAAAGTACACAATTTTTAAACTGCTCAAAAAAGTACAATTACTGATAAAAACTACTTAATTACTGTAACGTGAGTATTTGTAATTCGTTACTTCACACCCCTGCCGGACACAAAGCAAGACACGCACATTCGGGAGCGGTCTACGTAGCTCTTACACAATTATAGCCTATATTACCAAAAATATCTTATTTTTTAGGGTGATGACATCATAAAATATGACAACAGACATTCAAAGATAATTGACAAAAATATGAAAAGATATGACAAAAATGGCATTCAGTTCAGTCTAGTATGAACGGTCAGAATGACTGCTATGGCCATTCTAGTAGTTATAGAATTCCGGTAGTTCTAGTGTTAAAGAAATCAGCAGCGTTTATTCATAGGCTGATGGCGCACAGTATAGCCCCTGTGAAGACGATTGAAACTTTGAGTACGTATTTCCTAGTGTCACACTGAGAAAACCACATTACATTCCTATGTGGCACATTTTACACCTTTTGTACTGTGGATGTACATTACCGTTGAAAAGTTTGGAGTCAGTAAGGTATTATAGTACTTTTATGTAGCAATGATGAATTAAATGAAAAAAGTGAGTAAAAATGTTACATTTCCATTTCAAATAAATGATGTTCTTTTGAACTCTCTATAGTCTATACAATAATGAATCTAATCACAAATATTTTTTGTGAAAACAATGATGCACTTTTTGTTTATCCAAAGTGGCTTGCATTGCATTCAAGGTATGTGCTTTTGTCATGATTAACAGTTTTATGAAATGTTCTGAATCAAAGATTGGGAGGAACTCATTGATTTAGTTATGTTAAAAGTTAGAAACTGCATTTTGAAAATAATGTATGCTTTGTTTATATTTTAATATTTTAATTTTTATATTTTAGAACCTGATTGATTGATTGATTATTCAAATAAATACTGTTATATAGCCTTGGTGAGCAAAAGAGACTTCTTCTAAACTGTAGTGTACCTTGATGGTTTTATTTTTGTTTGATCCCGTGTCTCCTTTTTGGTTAAACTACTCCTTTAAAACTTCAGACTACTCCTTTAATGTCCAGACTAGTCATTCCTTCCCTATCTATCATGATAACCTCTAGTAAGTCAGTGTGACCTACAGTACCACGTTACAGTAGAAAACCAGGTGACAACTGGGTGAGTGTGGATGTTTAGCTAGAGCTCAGCTGGTGGTTTGCTGATTCAGTTAACTACTGTGACTCTCTCAGACTCCCTACTGAGTCTGTCCAATTAGTCAAGACTGTGATTGTGTTAATTGGCTGTTTCTAGTAAGGCCTGGCACTCATGACTGTGGGGCATCACATTAATGATGGTGATTCATCACCATTTTTCATTCCCCTATCTAAAAGAAAAATGAGACTAGACAACCGCCTGTCACTTGTCTTTATATTTTGTGTAATTTTTGTTGTCTGCATCCAATGGAGTCTATCCAGTTGTGTCTCTTTTTAATGTACATACTATCATACCTTGGAAATGGTGATGGTAAGCATTGTTTATCAAGTATCAACTCCCAAGATTACTCCGATTACAGATGTTTCAAATACTCAAAATAAATTGATAAAAACATCACAATTATTCACTTGATCTGTGTAGCGAATCAGCTCATGGGGAAATATGAATAATTAATCATAACTAGTTATAATTAATTATAAATATTTAGATCCGCTGTGTTTTTGATTGGTCCAGACGCTACATCTGTTTCTTACAAACACACAGCTTTTCACTTCACAAGATATGAATTGATGAACTGGAGTTGTGTGGATATTGTTTTTATTTAATTGTATTATTATTATTATTATTTAATAAGCTGTTTGGACTCTCATTCTCACGGGACCCATTCACTGCAGAGGATCCATTGGTGAGCAAGTGATGTGGTGGTAAATTTCTCAAAATCTGTTTCCATGAAGAAACAAACAAATCTACATCTTGGATGGCCTGGGGAAGAGTACAAATGTGAGCTAAATGTCCTGTAAAAAGAAGAAAAAAAGGCTGTTGCAAACTATACTTTTTTATATTTTGTTTGAATTTTTTTAGCAGTGCATCTGTGCGAGTTCACTTTATCTCTGTAATTTATTCTGTAATATGTGGGATGTGTTGGGCAAATTAAGCGGTTTCACTAAAGTGAAATGACTGATTGCAGTCTGATTCATGGCTTTTGAGCAGGAAAATCACAGATGAGCAAGACTTCTCAGCTTTAGGATCCCTGACAGAGCCTCCATTACCAATGTGATAGTCTATTCATCCAACCACACAAGTAATTAAACGTTTTTGTATGCATGACTTAACATGATTGCTCCTGTAATCTGTATTAATTCGTCATCTGTCTTGTAACTATATTTACATGAACGTAATACTGACTGTTCATTATGTAAACTATGACATGAGTCTAGGAGTAGGTCTATACCAGATATCCCTGTTCTTTAAAGGGGTCATATGATGCGATTTCAATTTTCCCTTTCTCTTTGAAATGCTACAAGCTCTTGGTGCATAAAGAAGATCTGTAAAGTTGCAAAGATTAAAGTCTCAAATCCAAAGAGATATTCTTTATAAAATTTAAGAGTCAACCACGCCTACCTAAAACGGCTCGTTCTAACACGCCCCCACATGTCTATTTCACGATGTGGGAAGATTTGCACAACGCCGCCCAAATGTTCACGCAAAGAATATATATATATATTATAGTAGTTTATTATGAAACTAAAATAGTATTTGATAATATTATGCAAAAAATACACAAAAAGCTGCGCTTAACCTTTAAACTACTCATCACATGAAATCAGAAAATAATGTTCAAAATAAAATTAAGAATAAAGCATTGATTATAAGTATAAAATACAATGCTGTTTGATGCAAAACAAAACCTTTAAAAATATATGCATCAAAATGTATATGCTGTTTGACAGTGTAAAGTGTAGTGTAATTATTCACTGTGAATTAAAAAAAATGTTTTTAATGTTTTTTTTTTTTATTAATTTACTTTTTAAATTAAGTTATGATTTCTACGTAAGCTAAGAACATCACCCACACATTTTACATTTCCCCCTTTAACCATAACCATGTTTTCTGAAATCAAGAGAAAGCTTTGTAATGTTGATTCTGCATTCTGTCAGTCCAGATGCGACCAGCAAATTGAAGAACGAAGATGTGTCCTGCTGACGAGGCGCCTTCATTTTCTGCTGAGTTGAAACTCTGACGTCTGGTAGCTTTCCAAGCAAATCTATCTTTGTTCATGGTAATTTGTAAACAACTTTTCTGGCTTCCAACAAATCGTTAAGGATTAGCCAATTGTGTCCAACCCTCATGCCTCGCCACTGCAAATGTGCCACCAAGATACTGGTTCTCAGTCAAACGCTTAGTCTAAATACACACACCCTAATGTATTAATCACACTAGTCTGTTGTTCAAGTAGTTAAATAGTGGTTTAGAACAATTCAGTGCTGCTAGTAATGTGTGTTGATTTGACTACAAATATCCCTAAAATAAATGTTTCTACCTCTAAAACAATTCAGGCATGTTTTCAGATAATATGTATATTTATTTTTCACCACATTGGACTTCCTTCCTTCCTTCCTTCCTTCCATCCATCCATCCATCCATCCATCCATCCATCCATTCAAACTTCCAAATATTTGATGTCAGTAAGAGTTTTCAAGTCTGTAATTTTCACCAATGCTGCATTTATTTAACTGAAATGCAGTATAAAACAGTAATATTATTACATTTTAAAATAATTGTTTTATATTTAAATATATTTTAAAATGTAATTTATTCCTGTGATGCAAAGCTGAATTTTCAGCATCATTACTCCAGTTTTCCTCCTTCAGAAATTATTATAATATGCTGATTTGCTCAGTAAACATTTCTTATTGATATCAACATTAGAGAGAGAGAGCGAGAGAGAGATAGTATTCTGAACTAGCAATGTTAGTTTGTGCTGTTCGTAAGCAAGATGCTTAATGGTAAGGAAGTAGTGGATAAAAGCCTGAAAATATCTTGGGATAAACACACGTACATGTGGTAAATATAATATAATTGGAGTTGACTCTGCAACATTGAATTACTGAAAATAAATGCTCACCAATGTTGGTAGTGTATAGCCACAAAGAGACGCAGAGTGCATTAATATTCAATAATCAATTGAACATTGATAACCAACATCAATTATTCCTACATCAGTGCATTTATTTTGTTAAGTGACCAGAGCACATTTGATGCAAGTCAGTCATAGGCACAACTCTTTGCCGAATGCAATAGCTTGATGATAAATAAGTTTGTCCCACCAAAGTTGGTGAACGTCCTCCGAGGCAGGAAATTTGTTCATGAGCGTTTGTTTACAAACTGTTTTTGTGGAGTTGTCTGAATGACAAATGGACTGGTGGTAGGTAAACAACAGATTGCATGCTTGTTATGGCCGATACCATTTTGACAGGAATGGAGGTTGCTTACTCAGATTGGTTCATCTGTGGTGTGTTTCTGAGTCCCTGTGTGTGTGTCAAAGTCATGAACATGGCACATGTCATGACGGATCCTGCAGAGGGTTATGCTTAACTGCAAAGTGTGTCCTTGTGTCACAGATGCGAAGGCGTGTGGAGTATTTTTCTGTCATACATTTCCCCATAAACAGGAGTCTGACATAACTATACGTAGAAGGAATGATGGTAAGCTGTGAAGAACTGTTATGGAAAGATACATACCTATAGTTTCATAATAATGTGATGGTGTGTTATCTAACCATGCTGTTTTTATTTATGTATTTATTTATTTATTAATCTTTGCATTGCACAGATAATAATAAAAAAAAACTGATAAATAAATATGGGCTGTGTCCTAAACTTAGCATTTTACCTAGGTAGCATTTTAAGGCATCATAGCTGAGGCAATTGGGTTTCAAGATTGCAGATAAAGTACTAAATATATTAAAATATGCAGTACTCGGCATAAATGAGTACACCCGCTCTGAACAAATACAAAAGATTTTTGTATGTAATGATCACTAATACAATTTATAGAAATATAGCAACATTGCAATTTATTACATATGCTTAATAAAAAAATGTCATTGAAATCTGTAAAATAAATAAGTATATTGTTTAAATGAATTGCAAAAATGAGTACACCCTAGGTTTGTCGTGATATACCGTATTGATGATAAACATGATATAAAAAAAAAAAAAAAGAAATATCGTTGTGTTAATTAGGGGTGACGTGGTATACCGGTATTGGCGATGACCATGATGTGCTAAACTTTCACATGTAATTTATGTTTCATTTGTACTTGATGCTGTAGGGCACCCTCGCACTGGACGTCAGCGTCCGTTTAGTGCTCATGAACCCGCAGAGAACATCCTTATCTTGGCCAGTTCTTCTGGAATTTGCCGCTGGTTCTGATGTCTCTATAGTGGGTAACCATGAGCTATAATTCGTCCTGGGTTTATCTAACGGGCAGTCTTTGTCTAATTAATCTATTATTTGTTCCAGAGCAAAAGGCTGAGGGCAAAGTCTCATAACTGTCACGGTCTGCCTACTGTGTAGGAACGAGGAGCGCGGAGACGACGGAGATTAACAAAAGGAACAATCTTTATTATCCAAATAAAGACTTACACAGGCAGGAACACACACGTAGCACAGGGGAATAGACGTTTAAGACCAGACGCATGACACAGGAAAAACCAGGGCTTAAAACTAGAATTAAATGAGGAACGCCTGACATCAATGAACATAATCAACAAGGGAGAAACTGGGTAATGGGGAGCACATGGGGAGCAAAACACAAGACACAGGAACACAGGGCTGACAATAACTTAATGTTTTTATATAACATTAATGTTGTATTAGAGCTCTGCCTTTGTATTTTCGGCCGAATTGCTTAGCAACGTTTATGATGGCTGTTGATGTTTATAAAATATTATTGATCAATAAATACTATTTTATTTAAATATACATAGTATTTAATAATAGTATTTGGTAACGGTACATGTGTTCATGCTGAAGCATCACGGTACGGACGTCACGGTTCAGGTCATGCAGTGAGACGACGAATACATTCATAGACGATCAGTCCAAAAGTGGGTGCACATGATGATAAAATAAAAAGCAATAATTCATAAACTGTTCTTAGCTTCTTTTGTCTGTAGCCAGAATATGACAGGCTTTCTCTGACCCTGACCCTGAATCTGGCCCTTTTTGGCTTTGAGTGTACAAGTTTATGACAGATTGTCTGTCCTGTTTAATTCCTGGAGGACGACCTCCTTACATTTTGGATGCTATTAGATCCACAATGATTGCCTTGGTCTCATGAGACCAGAGAATAGATTCCAGAGTATAGTCACTCTTTTTATAGCTTTTGCTGGCTCTGAGACACTTGCTTGGTATTGTCCTGCTTTTTTCCTATAGCAAGTCATTCAGCACGGAAATTAAAGCCTGGTTATATCAGGAACCTTGTCACAAGTCCATCATTTTGGATTTTCTGTGTTACTTTTGCTCTTTTCAAACATAAAACCAAGATTTGGTTGCTTTTGATGTTCCATCTCAGTTAGGATGAAGCTACGGAGTCTCATAAGGAAATGTTGCTCTAACGAGGTTTTTGTGTGAACCACCAAAATGTCCCTCTGTGGTTGCTTTAATTTCAATTAGGATTATTTCATAAAGCCTTGGTTATCTTCAAGATGAGGAAATGTAGTCTAAATGAAGTTGGTTTTCTAAGTCAATTGGCAAATTGTTTTATTGTTTTAAGCACTAAATGTAGTTGCATTTTTGCTTAAAATTATTTGTGCTGAAAGGGATTTCTGCAGTGCATGTTTGGTTGAAGCTTTAAGAAGGTTGCTTATGACATTTTGATAATGGTGCAGAAACGTTGTCCATAAACAAAAGCATTTTCATTTACTTTTTTTAAACATTTAATTAAATAGATTAGGTGGACATCATACATAAGTACACCCCCCTGAATAAGTATCCCTATATAAGAGCTTTACTACCACTGAACTTCACTTTGGGAACCAGACACTTCTCACTGTAGTCCTCTTTAGCAACACCATAACATTTTGGATGCTGTTACTGTAGATCCAAAATTATTGACTTGGTCTCATGAAACCATGGTATGGATTCCCAGAAGTCTATATTTTGTAAATATGGGCTTTGGAAAAGGTTAAATGAGTTTATAGTGATTTGGCTACAGTAGGTAGTTGTAGACAACAACCATGCATGTCACTTCTGCAGGCTGCATCTTACAGATAAACAGTCACTCTTTTCATAGCTTTTGCTGGCTATGAGACACTTGCTTGGTATTTCTCCTGCTCTTTTTCTAGAAAAAAAAAAAAAAACTCATCCCTAAATGAAAGCTTAAAGTAAAGGCCTGGTTCTTTCAGGGACCTTGTCACAAGTCCATTGTTTTGGAATTTCTGCTCTACTTTTTCTATATTTTCACACTTAAAATAATGATTTGGTGATTTAGTATTCCTCTTGTACCATTGTCCTCTTTTGTGCAATGGAATAAGTCTCCGGACAGTTCTCTTCCAAGTGATTACATTGTTGTCAGCATGAAGTCAGAGAAAGATTCAGTGGACTTCATAACACTTTTAATTGTCAAGAAGTTACTTCTATTTGAGTGTTTTGGTTCAACAACATACCTGTTTATCAAAAATTGTCTTAAACGTACACCCATTTTATTATTTTTTTTTTAATGAAGTAACTTTCAGGAGGATGTACTCATTTTTGCATCACAACATTTGTATCACTTTGATAAGAAAATCTTCTTTTCCTGAATAATTTTGACATGTTTCTTTGTTCAAGCAGATTTGTTGTAACATTATATCTCTGAAGAACCATAGCATGTAAATACTATTTGCTGAATTTGTTAAGTTTCAGAGGAGGTGTACTCATTTATGCTGTGCACTGTACATTAACCCTAACAAAATGTTCAATGAACATTGCCGTTTGGTCTTTTATTTTGAATGTATAGAATTAAAACATTTGCAATTATAAAATGTAACTTTTTTCTAAAAATTGCTGTTTGTTTTTGTAATCCAGTATGTATTTTAAGAGTTCATGTGCAAAAAACAATAACTCAATAACTTTATTTTAATTTTTTTCAGAAATCACGTTTTTTTATTGCGCATTCCAAGTAATGTCAATCAAACTGCAGTTGGGTTGTTTTGATAAGTAATAATAACTTAAACAAATACAGGTAATTTACGAAATTAAAGTTCATTGAAAGTATGTTTTTTTACATATTAAATGTTTGTTAATAGCAAAAGCAGATAACACCAACAGTCGTTTTTGGCAAAAGCAGATAACTCCACATTTCATGTTTTAGAGTTTAAAAAAACAATCGTTTAATCTTTGTAATCTCGTGATTACATGCAATACATGGAGCTTTTCTCTCACCATTGTAATGCGCTGCTTTTGCGAGCTGCTGTGAAAACGTTTCAGCTTTTATTTTCCTTTTTCTCCCGGAAGAAGGTTCATCAAATTATCCATCTTCGATCACTTATAGTCAGCTTTGACGAAACTCCTCTCAGCTAGCACATCTTTTCAAAGTGAAAGTAGCCTTGTCACCTGACCTGAATACAGCGCGTTGATTCACTAAAATGGACTTATTGGCTTCTGTTCAAAAACAACAAGGGCGCTTGACGGCTTCTGCACTAAAACATGAACTCGCGATGCCTTGAAAGTGGACAAAACCGGCTTTTTTTGACAAAACGTGTTTAGGGTTCAGATTGCGCTATATGTGGAGAATAATGCACGGCAATCAGCTCTTTTTTTTTTTTTAAAGTGGCGTTTATCGGTTTTTGCAAATTAACTCTTCATATATATATATATATATGTATAAACTGTATGGATGTGATTACATGCAATACATGGAGCTTTTCTCTCACCATTGTAATGCGCTGCTTTTGCGAGCTTCTGTGAAAACGTTTCAGCTTTTATTTTCCTTTTTCTCCCGGAAGAAGATATCACAGGTTCATCAAATTATCCATCTTCGATCACTTATAGTCAGCTTTGACGAAACTCCTCTCAGCTAGCACATCTTTTCAAAGTGAAAGTAGCCTTGTCACCTGACCTGAATACAGCGCGTTGATTCACTAAAATGGACTTATTGGCTTCTGTTCAAAAACAACAAGGGCGCTTGACGGCTTCTGCACTAAAACATGAACTCGCGATGCCTTGAAAGTGGACAAAACCGGCTTTTTTTGACAAAACGTGTTTAGGGTTCAGATTGCGCTATATGTGGAGAATAATGCATGGCAATCAGCAATTAATTTTTTTTTTTTTTAGTGCCGTTTATCGGTTTTTGCAAATTATCATTGTTTTTCAGTTTAGATTTCCAGGTTTCTGGAACATTTTTTTAAATCTTACTGCACCATAAACTACTAAATGCAATCCTAATTAAGCAATAATACACAGAGACAGAGAGCAATAATAATAATAATAATGTTTTTTTTTTCTAGCTTCTAGAACAACAACATCTTAGAATAACCAAGCTGTTACAGAATCATCTGAAACAGCAGCTGAGAGATGTTTAAGTGAGGGATAGGAAGACAATCTCTAGAGCAGCGTTTCTGTTGTGAGACTGAGCTGTGATAGATCTACAAACTCTGTCCATTCTGCTGTCATTGCTAAAAGGCCATGCTTCACACCTGCATTTACTAGAGAAACACAAGATTATCATCTATTTACCCTCCATTTTTACACTGAATTTAACAATTGTCAGATTCCCAGAGGATTCCTGGACCGGGTTAGAGTGGTTGACACATAAAGCCATCAGCACATCAACAGCCAAATGCATTGAAACTATAGGAAGGAGAACAGCTGGGGATCAATAGGCAACTCTGTGTATGTCGCCGTGCACGTGTGTGTCTTCTAACCCGTTTTTCCTGAGCTATGTGAATCTTTCTCCTCTGTGACTGATTGCATTGATTGCCTATGAGATTAACCCACCTGGAAGTAAAGGGTGAAATTACTCTCTCACCAGTGTCGGCTTCAAGACAGGAGCTGCTGGAAATAATAACCCAAGTGCATTTGTTCTTTCTTTGTGTACTGGGATCTTTCTTGAAAATAAAATAAAGGAATAAAGTAAAGATTCAATACAGAATAAGCTCTGTTAACAGGATTTGTTGCATAATGTTGATCACCACAACAAATAGCCTTTCTTTATTATTATTATTATTATTATTATTATTTATTTTTATTTTTTTTAAGGCAGAAATGTGTTGTTTCATTAATATTAAAATAAACAAATAAATGTATAAAAAAAACCCACACATATATATATATATATATATAATTATAATTATATATATAATTAACCGTTACATAACTTTGTCTTTAATAATAGAGAAAGACTTGAATCTATGCACAATTTTACCAAAAGTGTAAATTTGAGATGGTACCTCAGCGATATCTCCAGAAAGTCAATGCTCATTGACTCAAAAATATTATTTGTGATAGAGCAACAGTGTCTGACGTTATAATCAGTGAATCACACTGACAAGTGAAAATGAAAGGGTTGGAGCTGAACTACAGGCCGGGACAGAGAGTGACTTCCTTCAGGGCATATAATAATAATAATGTTTTTTTTTTCTAGCTTCTAGAACAACAACATCTTAGAATAACCAAGCTGTTACAGAATCATCTGAAACAGCAGCTGAGAGATGTTTAAGTGAGGGATAGGAAGACAATCTCTAGAGCAGCGTTTCTGTTGTGAGACTGAGCTGTGATAGATCTACAAACTCTGTCCATTCTGCTGTCATTGCTAAAAGGCCATGCTTCACACCTGCATTTACTAGAGAAACACAAGATTATCATCTATTTACCCTCCATTTTTACACTGAATTTAACAATTGTCAGATTCCCAGAGGATTCCTGGACCGGGTTAGAGTGGTTGACACATAAAGCCATCAGCACATCAACAGCCAAATGCATTGAAACTATAGGAAGGAGAACAGCTGGGGATCAATAGGCAACTCTGTGTATGTCGCCGTGCACGTGTGTGTCTTCTAACCCGTTTTTCCTGAGCTATGTGAATCTTTCTCCTCTGTGACTGATTGCATTGATTGCCTATGAGATTAACCCACCTGGAAGTAAAGGGTGAAATTACTCTCTCACCAGTGTCGGCTTCAAGACAGGAGCTGCTGGAAATAATAACCCAAGTGCATTTGTTCTTTCTTTGTGTACTGGGATCTTTCTTGAAAATAAAATAAAGGAATAAAGTAAAGATTCAATACAGAATAAGCTCTGTTAACAGGATTTGTTGCATAATGTTGATCACCACAACAAATAGCCTTTCTTTATTATTATTATTATTATTATTATTATTTATTTTTATTTTTTTTAAGGCAGAAATGTGTTGTTTCATTAATATTAAAATAAACAAATAAATGTATAAAAAAAACCCACACATATATATATATATATATATAATTATAATTATATATATAATTAACCGTTACATAACTTTGTCTTTAATAATAGAGAAAGACTTGAATCTATGCACAATTTTACCAAAAGTGTAAATTTGAGATGGTACCTCAGCGATATCTCCAGAAAGTCAATGCTCATTGACTCAAAAATATTATTTGTGATAGAGCAACAGTGTCTGACGTTATAATCAGTGAATCACACTGACAAGTGAAAATGAAAGGGTTGGAGCTGAACTACAGGCCGGGACAGAGAGTGACTTCCTTCAGGGCATTTCATTTCACAAGCACGATGTGTGATTGGATTGCTGCAAAGATCTTGAATGAGGCTGCTGTAATGTATGCAAATTAATAGACCTCTTTTTTATCTTAAAATAAAAAAGCAGTTTTAAATTTGAAGATGAAATTAGCTAATTGCACTGTCATGGTTACTTGTTGGTGCTTTCTGAAGCAAGCAGCACTATTGCTCTTGCTCAGGTATCAAACTATAGACATAAATTATACCTCAAATCATGCACATTTTCAAAATGTATTTTATAGGGTTTGTAATTTTTTTTATGTTTTTTAAATAATTCTCACAAAGGCTGCATTTATTTGATTACATAAAAAAAAAACTGATATTGTGAAATGTTGTGACAAAGTTGAATTTTCAGCATCATTACTCCAGTCTTAATTTTCACATGATCCTTCAGAAATCATTCTAATATGCTGATTTGTTGCTCAAGAAACATTTCTTATTATTATCAATGTTGAAAACTGCTGTGCTGCTTCACATTTTGTGGAGAGTAGCATTTATTTGAAATAGATTTTTTGTAATGCTATAAATGTCTTCATTGTCTCTTTTGATATATATATATATATATATATATATATATATATATACATACACATTAGGGCTGTCAATCGATTACACTTTTTTATCTAATTAATCACATACTTTTTCTGTGATTAATCGCGATTAATCACACACTTCGTGAAATTAAGCATATACCATTTATATTGTTTCAAATGTTTATTTTGTCATCATTTGCTATATCCAGCAAAGTAAACCAAAAGATTGAAGGGTGATTCTCAAAAATCTATATTTTCTGCAAGCTTTTTTCAAGATAAATTTAGATGTCTTTCCAAAAAAGGACACTTAGAAACTCCAAAAGGACACTAAAGAACCAAATGATATAAGGAGCCAATATAAGCACATATGAAAGAAAAAAAATAATAATCAGAATTTTATAGTGTGTGTACAGCGCAACACCAAAGAGCTTTTTTTTTTACATTTTAGAGAAGCCAAGTTGCGATACTGAACAGGACCACATGGAGATTTAAAAAACAAAAAACTAAACCAATGGCCTGCTGACTGCATATATCTACAGTACACGGATCCATTCCGTATAACTAAACACAGCAACATAAACATGACAAATCAAAACATTATCGTGAATGTGTGTTGAAACAACGTGAATGTACGGAAATGTCTGTGCCTGTGCATAAATACAATGTGCGATCAGTGCGTCAAGAGCACTCAAACACGCATTATTATAGTGGACTCACGCGTGCTTACTGTACTGTACGACTCCTGTACGCCACCGCAATCATCTTTACCTTGATTGCGTCTCATCTGGCCATACAGCGGTGGGATGTGTTGACAACCCGTTCAAAATCATTGGAATTAATAATTGACTTAAAACGCAACGCGAGTCTCTGTTCTCTCTGCAATCTCTGATGTAATCAGCCTGGTTTCCTTTATATTAGCGCTGTTTTGGACGGATTGTTTGAATGCATTCGCTTACTGGATCAGTGGACTGAAGAAAAATACTTTTTGATCTTTTTGATAATAATGAATTGAACTTGCTGTTTTAAAAAAATTATTTATTTATTTACTTATTTATTTGTGTTATTTGTGTTGAACAGGATAATGTGAAGATAAAGGCAGTGTCCTCTTTAAGTTCCCAGCACACTCTGATTTTCCTCACTTTGGAGATTGTCATATATTGTCCCTGTCTGCACCTATGCATAATTACTGAATTACTGTTGTCTGTAATGTGTGTCTCTTTCTACTGAAGCTACAGTAGTGGCTGTAGCAGGTGAAGGCCGTATATTTTCTTACGGCACCCATATCTCATACCATCACTTATGATCTTAACGATTTGATTTTATCAGCATATAATCTTGACTGTGCAATTAAGTCTCATCATCAGAGGTGAGAGCATGCAATGAAGTAATAGGCAGATGAAATGACATCTCGTTCATCTTGTTCCACTCAAACGTGCTAATTTGAATCTAAGCCGACTTCAAGTAGGGTGAGATTGTCTGACTACAAGGTATGAAAGGTTTTATTAAGATTTTATTTAATCAATTTGGTAAATCATCCTACTTAAGCTCTACGTGCTGTCATCAACAGTCAGCTGTCATGCACAGATATGCTTTGTATTTGCTATGTGAGCCTTTCAAATGCAGTCTAAGTGTGGATTTATTGTGGATTTTCAATCAGTAGATGACAGATAAGTAGGTTTAGACCATTGTTTAAACATTTTAAGCAATACGTTATTATAAAACTGTTCTTGTATTATGTTTAATTGATTAGTCACAGAAAAAAAAAAAGGTTATTTAAGAAGACACAGACCTTGTAATTATTTGGCTTTATTCTTTTGTTTTTAGTAGTGTTTACTAAGGCAAGCATTAGTAACACTCTTAAAAAAAAAAATTAAATAAAATGGGGTTTTCATCAATGCTATTTTGGGGCTCTCCAATCAACCTAATAATGAGAAGTTCTTAGGAACCAAACAAACACACAAATAAATAAATAAATAAATAAATACATACATAAATAAATAAATGCATAAATAAATAAATATAGCTAAGCAGAATCACAAATATTTATATCATGGCTAATTAAATATTTTTTTATAACTGACTTAGAAACTCCAAAAGGACACCAAAGAACCAAATGATATAAGGAGCCCATATAAGCACATATGAAAGAAAAAAAATTCTTAATTTTATAGTATGTGTACAGTGCAACAGCAAAGAGCTTTTTTTACGTTTTAGAGAAGCCAAGTTGCGATACTGAACAGGACCACATAGAGATGCAAAAAAAAAGCCCAAACCAACCGCCTGCTGACTGCATATATCTACTACAGTACACGGATCCATTCAGAATAACTAAACAGCAACATACACATGACAATGTCATGTGAAATACACATGATAAACATCAAAACATTATCGAGAATGTGTGTGGAAACAACGTGAATGTACGGAAATGTCTGTGCCTGTGCATAAATACAATGTGCGATCAGTGCGTCAAGTGCACTCATACATGCATTATTATAACGGACTCACGCGTGCTTACTGTACGACTCCTGTACACCACCGCAATCGTCTTTACCTTGATTGCAGTCTTCATCCATCAAAACGTTACTAGCGAGACTGGTTATCAAGTCGAGAAAACGTAGTTTGCGTCTCATCTGGCCATACAGCGGTGGGATGTGTTGACAACCCGTTCAAAATCATTGGAATTAATAATTGACTTAAAACGCAACGCGAGTCTCTGTTCTCTCTGCAATCTCTGATGTAATCAGCCTGGTTTCCTTTATATTAGCGCTGTTTTGGACGGATTGTTTGAATGCATTCGCTTACTGGATCAGTGGACTGAAGAAAAATACTTTTTGATATATAAGAAAATAATGAATTGAACTTGCTGTTTTAAAAAAATTATTTATTTATTTACTTATTTATTTGTGTTGCTGTTGTTGAACAGGATAATGTGAAGATAAAGGCAGTGTCCTCTTTAAGTTCCCAGCACACTCTGATTTTCCTCACTTTGGAGATTGTCATATATTGTCCCTGTCTGCACCTATGCATAATTACTGAATTACTGTTGTCTGTAATGTGTGTCTCTTTCTACTGAAGCTACAGTAGTGGCTGTAGCAGGTGAAGGCCGTATATTTTCTTACGGCACCCATATCTCATACCATCACTTATGATCTTAACAATTTGATTTTATCAGCATATAATCTTGACTGTGCAATTAAGTCTCATCATCAGAGGTGAGAGCATGCAATGAAGTAATAGGCAGATGAAATGACATCTCGTTCATCTTGTTCCACTCAAACGTGCTAATTTGAATCTAAGCCGACTTCAAGTAGGGTGAGATTGTCTGACTACAAGGTATGAAAGGTTTTATTAAGATTTTATTTAATCAATTTGGTAAATCATCCTACTTAAGCTCTACGTGCTGTCATCAACAGTCAGCTGTCATGCACAGATATGCTTTGTATTTGCTATGTGAGCCTTTCAAATGCAGTCTAAGTGTGGATTTATTGTGGATTTTCAATCAGTAGATGACAGATAAGTAGGTTTAGACCATTGTTTAAACATTTTAAGCAATACGTTATTATAAAACTGTTCTTGTATTATGTTTAATTGATTAGTCACAGAAAAAAAAAAAAGGTTATTTAAGAAGACACAGACCTTGTAATTATTTGGCTTTATTCTTTTGTTTTTAGTAGTGTTTACTAAGGCAAGCATTAGTAACACTCTTAAAAAAAAAAATTAAATAAAATGGGGTTTTCATCAATGCTATTTTGGGGCTCTCCAATCAACCTAATAATGAGAAGTTCTTAGGAACCAAACAAACACACAAATAAATAAATAAATAAATAAATACATACATAAATAAATAAATGCATAAATAAATAAATATAGCTAAGCAGAATCACAAATATTTATATCATGGCTAATTAAATATTTTTTTATAACTGTTTATAAAACATCTTAGGAGGAAAAAAATGTTACACTTTAGGGTGTCCTTGTTACAGTGTAATTATACATTTAAGTATTAAATAATATTAATTAACAACATGCATTTACTATTGGTTTAACAGGGTTAGGGTTTGGTTTAGGGTTAGGTGTATGTAATTATACATAAATTATTGTTATTACTGTTGTACTGTAAGTGCATTTTACTATTGTCTTTTTATAGCTGCTTTACAGAAGGATTGAATTTGCTTTGATTCGCTGTTTTGCATTGATCACTGTAAAGCTGCTTTGGAACAATCTGTATTGTATAAAGTGCTATAGAGATAGTAATTCGTAAGTGCATGTAACATATGTAACAAAGACACTGTAAAAAAAAACAACAACAAAAAAAAAAACACTATTTGAACTCTATTTTGGCTTTGTTTAAAGTGTTGTGAGATCAGTATCATGTATCGAACCAAAATCGTTGAATGAGTGTATTGTTACACCCCTAGTACCAAACATAATGTCGTCATAAATGATTTGGCACTAGGGCTCTATGAGACTCTATAAAGGCTTCATAAATGGTAATCTTTTTTTTTTTATTAACTCTGCTATTTACCTTTTTTTTTTTTTCAAAGAGAAACCTCCAGAGAGAATCATGGTCGCCATCAAGTGAAGGAACATGAGGTGAAGGCCTCCTAAAAAGAGCCATGCGTATTATGTAGAGGAATGTGTGAGTCTATTCAAATAGTACTAAAAGAGGCCTTTGTGCACTTTCAGACAAGCAGTGAAATATATTCATCATTTCCCAATAGGAAAGAAACAAGAAAGCAATGAATAATTTCTCGGTGCGACCTTGAAGCGTGCAAGAGCTTATGTTGGCAGAACCGCCCATGGTAGTGCGAGCACTGAGGGATTCAACCAGGTACATGCAAAGGAGTACGGGTTGTTCACCCTTGCGATACCCTCTTCTCCTTTTTGCCCTTTTCTTTTGCTTTCATTTCCCTGGCAGAAGCCGGTATCCGCTCGAGACGTGAGTCTAACCAATGCACTTGAATTTATTAGCTGTACACCACATGTGTGGTAGTTGTCAGGATTTATCCTTAGCCATGTCAGTCAAGTATTGACCTTCTGTGTCCAGTCCACCTTTGGGATCGACTGCGATACAAATGTTAGGATGAAGTGCTACCAGAAGAGTCCATTGCTCTACATTGGACACATTAATAATAAAGGCTTCATATAGGTCAGTAGGTGTGTTTGCTTTTATAGCTACACACTAAAAAGTTTATTTTTTTTTGTGTGTGTTTTGTGATACAGTTTCTTACCATACTGTTACTATGAAATATATATATATATATATATAATCCTAATTAAGCAACACAGAGCAATAATAATAATAATAATAAACATTTATTTATTTATTTGTGGGTCTTTATTTGATATTTATTGATTTATTTTTTGTTAATATTGGATAACAGAGTTTAATGGTGGAACTTGTCAAATGCAATCAACGCTACACTTTTGTAAAGCCTTGATTATGTTCAACTGTGGATTTCAGGAGTGGAATCCGTAATCAGTAAAGCTCTGCTTTTGTTGTAAATATTAGATTATTATTACTGTACAGCATTGTATCATGTGTTACACATTATCAGTATGTAATGTGTTCAATTCAAGTAAGTCCATAAATCAAAAAGAATGTATTCATACAGCATTGAAAATATTTCTCAAGCTATATCATTTTTCGAGCTATTTCCATATTATGCGTCATTCAAATATGTGATTAAATTCAATGATAAACAAGGCTTTACAGAGGTCTCTGAAGAGAGATTAAAACGGCCACAAAAAGGTGCTTTAGTTGTACAGGGTGGGAATAAACAACAACATAACGGTGTTATGACACTGAGCTGCATCAATCATTTTCAATTCAATCAATATGCCCATCAATTGCAATGGAGAAACAATGAAAAGCTGTGAGAGAAAGAGGCAAATAAACAGAATAATTGAACTGTATAAACCTTATTCACATGGGACTGGTTTTCTTTTTCTTTTTCTTTTTTTTCTTTTTTCTTACAACCGTTAGAATTACAGAAAGTAAATTATCCGTTTTTTTCCCTGTATGGTAAAAAAAAAAAAAAAAAAAAAAATACAGTGATTACAATGATTTGAGAAAAAAAAATTTCAAGTTTATTTCTTTTGCCATTTTTAAATTAATTGTGCAATTTATTAGCAATTTCTAAGTGAAAAGTGTTTCTACACAAACTGTATTATTTAAAAACAGCATACTATTTATTTATTTTTTTCTCAAATCAGGTGCAATTATCTTTGTAATTGCAGGGCATGTGACTTGATGCTGATTTGCATTATTTGGCCGCAATGAATACACGTCTGTCATGTTAATTTTCTCAGCAAATGCTTGAATCCAAAGTGAATACAGTACTGTTATTTTATAAAAATTTTTGGCATAGATGTGTAGCAACTTGTGGCGCTTTTCCACTGCATGGTACAGATCGGCTCAGTTTGCGTTCCCACTGCAGTTTAGTACCGCTTTAGAGTGGGCGGGATTATAGACATGTCGCTATAGTTGCGCCGCCTCTAGTGCCGCGACCTCCTGAAAAACTTTTTCATTCCACGTCATCCCATCAAGCTCTCGCTGGATCCACTCCTCGGTTATCAAGGAGAGGAACATCTACTTCCTCAACAGAACACGAAACAGCCATTATTATGTTGTTGTTGTTGTTTTTTTTTGTTTTTTTTAAGTGCACTCGTTCGAAACTGTTGCGTTCGTTCAAAAAAAGTTGCGTTCGATCCTCGCTGGCTGTGCTGATTTAATCTAGCGGGTCTAGTGTCACGTGTTGCAAGTTTAATGACGCAGGTAGTGGTGATTCTCTCCAGCAAATCAGTGATCAGCAGTGTTTACACGCAGGCACGTGCACACATAGACATCAAAGGGGGCTTGAGCACCTGCCCTTTTTCTCCCTCGAGAGAAAGAGC
>NW_015547751.1:77047-78628 GCF_001515605.1 Sinocyclocheilus anshuiensis
GGGGGGTTTTTTTTTTTTTTTTTAATAAATGTATATATGTGTGTGTGTGCGTGTGTGTGTGTGGGTTTCTGTTTGCGCACAGCTGTCCTTGTCAAACAAAGAATCAAAATATCAGGTCGGGTCAGGAAATGTTGAGACTCTGTCGAGTTCCGATGCCTTTCTCCCTCCGCGTCTCCGCGCAGCACAGCAGTGCAGCACTGTAGGTGGAGCGTGTGGCCTTCCCCTGGCCACAGGTCTGGGGCAAAAATACCACTAAATTGGACAAAAATGCCCCAGCACAAACAAATTAAATCTATTATGTCTGTTGCTATCAAAATGTAAATTAATAGAAAGTGTCGACTGCGCATTAAATTAAGATTTGCTCATGTTGCACCGTATTTCATTTTAGGTGTTTTTACAGTGTTGCGCATTTTAACCAATCACACACAATTCTGTTGAGCTTAGGAATGCAATGTCCAATCAGAGGAGTTCAGATGAGTCATCGTTGAAACTCATCAGCGATTTACACCTTTACAAAGCTTCTCTTGCGCATGCAAATTTAATTTACGCTTACAGTCTTATGTACACTTCCACAAATATTACCCTGCATATGCAAATCTTTTTGACGTCATTCTACCTTCATAGTTTTTACAGTGTTGCACATTTTAACCAATCACACACGATTCTGTTGAGCTTAGGAATGTAATGGCCAATCAAAGGCGCTCAGATGAGTCATCGCTGAAACTCATCAGTTTTGTTGAATGCGCGCACGTTCATGACTGAATTCCGTGAATTATCTCATCATAAACAATAAAGCGCAGATGTACGTACAATGTAAGTAAGGGATTAATTTATTAGTGTAAACAGCTTCAGTGATTATAACGATACTTTTGTTTTTTTGAGAGTGCGATAGATCAAAGTTAGTGATAATGTCATTTCTGTACATAATTGATTCACCGTTTGAATAACCGTGGGAAGGAAACGTTATACAATTATCAATTTCTAATGTTTTAATTAAATTGTAATCATATTAAATACAAATTCAGTCCCATTAAACATTGTATTAGCCTACACAACACTCTTCTTGCCTAAAAAGAATAGATTTGGCTGCTTTTAGCCTTACCCTGGAGTTGGTTCACACTCCGCCTATGGTAGCACACATTGATCAGCTGCACATCACGTCACAGACATGCAGAGAGCCGCAGAAGTGAAGCCCTCCCTCCCTTTCCAGTTGTGTTTCTCTTGGTGTGGAGGTGAGTGGTGATGAACAACAGACTACCTGTGCCTCAAATTTACAGCTAATTATCCTGTCCATGACTCATGAGAGCTACCAAGTTAGCTAAAGTTTAGTTAATAGGAAGTCTAGTAGGTTAGACCAGTGCATGTTCTTTCACTGCATGATTCAGTTTATTAAAATGCATTTAGAATGATCACAAAATTCAAGATATGGGGGCAGAAATGTATATATTTATATAATTTCATATAATTAATCAGTATCACGCGAAGACTGACGTTTTTTCCACCAAAAAGTAGCATGATTACAAATGTGATACTGATTTTATACAGCAGTTCAATAAACAAGAATTTAATATTAAGATACTT
>NW_015547751.1:78638-78874 GCF_001515605.1 Sinocyclocheilus anshuiensis
ATTTAAATGATTCGGTTCAATCGCAATGACTCACTTATTAACAGTGACTTGCTGCCACCTACTGGCAGTTTTAATTTTACATTTAAAGTATCTTTTCATTTTTTTAAATAATTTCAAATACCAGAATTCAACTTTTTATGTTTAAAATAGCAAAACAGTATTAATGCATTTGTAACTGCAAGTTAAATACATTAATGTCCTGCATTAAACAGTGTGTAAATGCATCTAAATGCCCC
>NW_015547751.1:78884-81447 GCF_001515605.1 Sinocyclocheilus anshuiensis
GACCCCTAATATATTTAACATTTTGTTTAGAAAAAAAATATATATAAATATGAGACGTGCCCTTTTTTCCACTTGAGCCCTTGCCCCCAAAATGTCTGTGCACGTCCCTGTTTACACGTCACATTTTGGTAACGGTACGGCTCGCTTGGAACCTCAGCCAAGGTGGTACTGAAAAAAGTACCAGGTACTGTACACAGCGGAAAACCAGCATCTCTTCTAAACTCTGTACAACAATCAGTTGTTTATCCTAATGGAAAGACTAATAAAAGAGTAATTATCTCAAAAATCATTATTTAAAAAAAAAAAACTTTTTTTTTTAGTTTAATACAGTAGGTCGCCCAAACCAGGTTAATCTTTTCCAAGTAGTTGTCAGTGGCACTGTAAGTGTCTCTCAGCGTGGCTTTAACTTGCACTCTAAATGGGTCCGCTGCATAGAGCGCGCTGTGCACCCTATTCTGTGACCCAGACGGCTATCTATTCAGGCAGCTATCAGTCTATAATGAATTGAGTTGTTTCTCAGACAGAGCGTTTCGTATGATTCAATGCTCCTGCCCTCTGCATGCCCCATGTCTCCGAAGGACACGAAGGACTCCGAAGCCCATCGCCTCGCCTCCATAGGCTATTTATCTCCTTATGAGAAATGCTGACACAACGACCCTTCATTCCCAAAATTTGGGAGAGACTCACAAAATGCACAATGGATTTAGAGAAGGATAGTGGAAATATTGTTAAATTGTGTGGAATGTAAGTGATTTTTGGCATGACATTGGGAAGCTGATCTTCATCTGTTGGTGTGTTTGTGTTTATGCAGCTGCAGCATGCAGGGAGATCTTGATTATGCCATTAGCCTTGCACATCATATTTGCACACAGCAAACAAATCCAACTGCCGAGCAGCTCGCTGACTGCTTTTGTCAGCAGAAGGTTTCATCTGCTTGAAATACTCTGTTGAATCAACGCAAGATGCATGGAGTCACTTTAATGTGTGCTCTCTGAATAAATCATAAGAAGCAATGTGTATTTAATGCTAATGTTAAATATTACTGCAACTAAATAGCAGGTATTACCACATTAACAGTTGTAATAAAAGTTTTCTCATAATTTATAGATAGATAGATAGATAGATAGATAGAAAAGGTTTAAAGACATTGTATTTTGTTAATATTTACATTATGCAATATCAAGAAAAAATGGTAGCAAGAGCTTATACATTTTGTAATTTTTGTCATTTCTAAGTGAAAGTAATTAGTCAATCTCGGCACTGTTCTGACTAGGCTGTCAGTCAGAATGTATACAGCAACACCTCAGTGACATGCTGCAGCCCACAGAAAACATGTTTCACACCTGCCCATGGTACAAAATGTGCCCAAAACTGTGTCCATACAGATGCCAACCAAAATCTAACGGCGGCTCAATGAGAGATCAGAGAGGGATGCTTTTATATGCCTTTGTATACAAAAACAATGCAATAATATAACATGAGCATAAATCACGAAGGACTGCTCCTGACTAGAACTTTTACAGGTCAAAGTCAGGTGGGTTTTCATATTTTTAGTTGTTTTGCTGTGATGAAGACCACAGTGATCTCATGAATCTCCACATTTGTTTCTTAAGAGATCTTAATATGTACAAAATCCAAAGTCAAGAGTCAATTGTTATATAAATGTAATTATTGCTAAACCAAATCATCTGATCTTTTACAGCTTTATATTCTTATTGTATGTAAAAAAAAAAAAAAAAAAAAATGTGCTGCTTATGTCTGATTTACTGTATGTGTGTTTATTTCTCCCAAGGAATATCCAAATAAGTCTCTAAAATATAAATACAATTAAAAATGTATTTGTCAGTTGTTTTGTGTGACAAGTTGGTCACCAACAATTGTATAATTTTTCAAATGATAAAATGACAATGCAATTGTATTAGAGAACTATCCTTTGAAGTTACATTAGGACAGGTAGTTACAAAAGAGGAGATCTATTTAAATGCCATTCATTCATGTGCATTATAAACATAACATCATGTGCATAAAGCTTATTTAATCAATCTTAAAAATGCAAGCAGAAAATAAATGATCCTGAATGTGTTTGCCCAGAGAGCAGCATAAGTGCTGTGTCAGAGTGTGGGCATGTTGCTAAAGCGTGTTCTTTTATAGCACTGCAGTGTTGGGCTAGTTACTCAAAGAATGTAATATATTACTCATTACTAGTTACTTCTTTCAAAAGTAATATTGTTACTTTACTTATTACTTTCTGGCAACAGTAATTCGTTACACTACTAGTTACATTACGTTTTCTTCACGTCCGACAGAAGTTGTACTGTAACTGTGTATCTTCCACATAAAATTATTCTACAATGTTCCAAACAACATATTTCTGCCTCATCATTTGACCCAAATCCACATTGGATCGCAGTCAGAAGTTATTACAAACACTCAATAGTTATTGATAGTGACATTCAAGTAGAAGTGTTGTATTAATCTCATTAATTGTCATGTGTAGCTTGAAGCTAATTGTAATTTCTCCGTTACCCATATACAATTATATTTCATTATGTATTTTATCAAA
>NW_015547751.1:82037-82848 GCF_001515605.1 Sinocyclocheilus anshuiensis
TAATATAATGTACCACATGCTGATCAGAGGGATGTGGGTGGGATGCAATGCCATAGTAAAGTAAAGCCACAACTTACACAACAGTGTTCAGATCATCTTTTTTCCTGACAAAATCAATATAATGCAATATTTTCTATCTGCTGAATGTAAGCTTTTCCATACCCCAAGCTTGCCTGCTGCACTGGGGACATCACATGCTTGTGCGAGTCAAGAAAATTATGAAAATAAATCTAGGAATTATTTGATTGTTGGATTTTAAATCAGCGGGGTTGGGGCATCAAAAGCAACTAAACTGATTTATAGATGGTAACTGTAATATTATTACTGAAATATTATTAGTAATTAGTTACACTACTAGTTACTGCAAAAAGTAATATTATTACAGTAACTAAGTTACTAGTAACTAGTTACTGCCCAACACTGATAGCACCTATAAGACCTTCTCTTCCTTGGCTAATTTATACTGCCACATCCAGCCCTGTGAATGCTGAATGTCCTGAAAAATACATCTCCAGCTCTTATACTCCTGACTTTAAGTGCTACCGACGTTTAGACAGATGATGTCATCCTAAAACGAGAAAACATAATCAACGTTTTTTTTTTTTCGTTTTTTTTTTTTCCAGGGCAAAATTTGGATATAGCTTCCCTTCCTATCAAGTATTATTTAATCAGACAGCTCCTGCAGTGTTGGCTCCTCCCAGGCCTGTTGGGCTTCAAATAGACGCACACACAGGACAGCAAACTCACCATGTCTTACTTCATCACATCTGCGCTCTCACAGCTCCCATTGTCTCCATTCATTTAGGGGGAA
>NW_015547751.1:83138-87104 GCF_001515605.1 Sinocyclocheilus anshuiensis
AGGATATTTTGATATATATATATATATATATATATATATATATATATATACAGTATATATACAGTATGTATGTCAGTTATGTTGTGTTTATCAGGTTTGACCAAATATTATTTTATTTGTTTATATTTACTTAAAAAAGTAATACAAATAAAAAATAGAAAAATCAAAATATATATTACAACATAATACAAATACAAAAAAAACAAAAAACAAATAAAAAGCATATACACAAACACATACATCCAATTGTTAAATTCAATACGTTCAGCTGTTCAGCAGTAAGAGTATACAAGTGTAGCTGAGATCATTTGATCTAGGAAAAAATGATTGAGAAATGTTTGTTCATATTGAGATTTGTTCATCAAACATTTGATTGCAGACTTTGGTGTCTGCAAATCTGAGCACCTTTTGAGACATTTCTGAGATCTCTTCTGAAAGAAGCATGAAGCAATGCAAAACTTGTCATTTGATCATTTTTCTTTTTGAGATACATTAGATGTATTAAAGAAACTGTAATTAAAAATGACGTTTTAGTTTCTTTTCTATCCATGCACTCCATCATTTTTATCAAGGTCACGGTGTTGTTTTTCAACATAGTATCGACAGTTAAACCAAATACCTTGTTTGGTTTTTAAGCAACACACAACCCTGAGGCTCACGATATAAAATGAGGGTCACGCTAGATGATCATGACGAGAATGAGAAAATAATCAATCAAGAGACGTAAACACACGTACGGTAGCGCTCACATCACGGCTAGACTGACACATTGAGTTATGTGGTGATAAGGCATGACTGAACTTTGCACATCTGTTTCCATGGCAGTTCAATCATGGCTAATTCCATTTGAGAGGGACTCTTTCCACCAGTCAGTTATCCTCCATAACTGTCTCGCAAGGTCATGCTATACCATTTGTCATCATCTGGTCGAGCTAAACAGCTCGTGTCTGCCAAATCTGACTGCATATTGTCATGATGATCACGAGAACCTCTTGCCAACAAGGCTGAGTTAGTCAGAGGACAGCTTCATTTATAATGTTGATCATTTATAAGTTTGATCGTAGTTTGTTTTGTCTAGAACTACATACTCTGTGCTTTTCCCAGACAATTGAAACCTGCACACTTGCAAACTGCTAAACCCTTGAAATGCACAATGAAAGCGTTGTCCATCTAGACCAGGCAATTATTGTCCAGACCCAGCTTGATGGCTTTTTCCACACCTGCATGATACTAAATATTTAAATGTTCTCACAATGAGCCAGCATCCATGTTATTTCTCAGTTGAAAAGCCTACAGGCATATGTACATACGAAAAGCAATATGAAACTAGATTTAGCCTTTTCCGTAAAAAAATATTAGTGGTGCACCATGTGCTTGCATGTTTAAAACTTGCTGACATATCAAAGTTGGCCTGGCAACAACCAGGTATTTTCAAATTGTTGAGTGGTTGCTCATGTTTTGGCAACCAACCTCCTATAAGGAGATTTTTATGGGTTAAAAAAAATAACAATTATTGCTCTCTCTTATATGCAGACTTAAAGGAGTTTTAGTTATGTTTTATGTGAGTAACAAGATCACTGAAAACAAGTCACTGAAAATAGTTTCAATTGCAATATATTCCTATGTTCAAGCAATAATAATAGTGTTGTGTGCTTTATCGAACACTAGTAATGCATATCTTTTGTTTGTGTCACATGTCACTGTGGGTCACATAAGCAATCATTGTGCATCTCAGTGATTTGTGTTATCCTGCTTACCCATTCAGTGTTATTCAGCACTGTAATCTGACTTCAGCAACCCGTCAGTATCCTGATGTGACCGCATCTCCCTCTCAATATTCTTTTCAGAGAAATTAATTCGATAACTAAAATAAATCTTATTTGTCAGCACATGCACACATAAATATATAAACAAACCCAGCAGAAAACAATCACTTTTGGCCTGGATCCTTTAAAATCTCTTCTGAGGACACTGATGGCCAATTTATTGCATCTTTCAACAGACCTGAGCACCTTTATTTCCTCGGTGGGCAAATGCATGATGGGAAGGACATGAGCTCTGATGAGGTGATACGCACTGCTGTCTAGATTGGGCATTGGGAATTTATTTATTTATTATTTTCAGAGAGCTGGCATTTACAATCAAACGCTGACATCTGTCATGGGTCCCCAGAGGCACTTGTCTGTTATGATTATCCGTCATATTCTGTTAATTTGCATGATGTCATTTGTCCTGACGATGTGACAGACAATATGGGTGTAGGCACTGGTGTCATGAACGAACCCAACATTTCAAGTGGGAAGCTAATATGATGTGTAGCTTCCCATACTGATGCAGAATAGATGTAAGCAGCATTTAAAGGAAGTATGCATGATCACAGACACATTGAAAATAGATTCTGACTTTTGAGTCTTCTGGTTGTGAATAACTATACTTTTTTTTTTTAATATTATATAAATAACCTATATAACTTATATAAAATATAAATAACTTGTATAAATAACCTCTGTTTGCTAACATCCCATGCTAGTAGATGATAATGTTTCCTCCACTGACACCTATTCAATAGTACAAAAATAGCAGTGCATTCTGATAAAATATTTTGGAAGTAAAATATATTTTGCAAATTTAGCAAAAAAAACAACTTTATTTTATTTTATGGTGGCTTGCAGAGTCATGAAATTGATTTATATGTTTAGCTATTGTTACAGGCTCTCCCAGTCTAGGGTTGGGAGAGGGGGTAACGGGAAAAAAATAACCAAAAGTGAGGAACATATAGAAAACATGGAGGATTATTTTCAGTCGTCTGCTCCAGAAATGTGACAACTACTTGTTGTTGCTAATAACAATTGTGTATTATTTTTAAAGAAAGGTGAAGCAATTAATCTTCAGGAGAGGGTCTTAGCCAAAACAACAAACAAAAGAGTTACTATCTACCGGGAGGAGAACTAGCTAAATGACCTATACAGGTAAAAGAAAATGGTAACACTTTACGGTAAGGGTACATGAATGACCATGAATTCATGCATAAATTAATGTGTGAATTATGCATTACTTCATGCATTAATATCTCATGAATTATCAGGAACTAACATGAGTTCAAAGTCTTTCATTCATGACTTCATGGATGAACAACACCTTAATTACGACATTAAGTAAGGTGGGTACATCAAAATGATTTATGATTTATTATGCATGATCATGATGTTTTCTTTGTTCACAAAAAAACAAGGTCTTTACTATCCATTGTGGATAAAGCTATGCTTATGGTACATGATTAAAAAAAGCATTATTTCGTGCATGTAAGACTACTTTAATTATTAAAGGAATATACAAAAATCCACATTACCTCATGCATGCATACAGGCTAGAACAGTGTATCAATTACTGTGAGAACTAATGTTTTTCATTTAATATGATATGAGTTGTCAAGCATGTTCATATCTTCTTCATAGTAGCCTGCAGGTAAATGGACAGACCCCAACATTGGTCAATCACAGCACATATCACGTGAATTCTGTTAACATCCAAATACAGTAGTCATCATTAACTAAGCATTAGCTTCTCATGACTTCATCATGTGTGTGGCCCCTCAACTAAAGTGGTGACTTCATATACGATGAACTTTAAGTGCCTGTATATCCTCCTGACTACCAGGGAAAAAAAACAACAGTTTTGTGAATTTAGTATTTTGTCATGTCATTACATGTTGTTTAGAGCATAAGAAAAAATGTAAAAAATAAGATTTTTGAAAAATGATATTTAATTAATATGTTATGTCCTCTGTCAACATGATCTCATGATAATTCGTATGTATTTTACGTAAAATGTGGTTCTATAAAACGTACATTTACTTACGTATTTTCAGCCTCTAAACTTACAAATACTTACGTATTTTCAGAAGTTAAACGTACAAAACTGACGTATTGCCGACACCTAAAAATGAATCCTTATGAATATTGAAAT
>NW_015547751.1:87646-95149 GCF_001515605.1 Sinocyclocheilus anshuiensis
ATGTTAAACACGACTTTAGTTTAAACCTTAAAATAAATAACATTTCTGCAATCGTTTAACCTTTACTTATTAAGTAATGCTTACTTTGATTGTCATGGGCCACAAAAGGCGTTTTCTCCGACATGCTGTGACTGACAATAGAACTATAAAATACACCAAAAACGCAACATAATTACGAAATGAAAATTTTATTAGTGCGCTGTAATCCAAATCTACAGAATCCATACGACTGCGAGGAACAGATCCAAATCCAAGCCTTTTTTCGGCGATCTTCTTCTCCATCTCAAGCAGCCAGTCCAGTGACCGTGAGCAGCAAAGCCCGCGCTGACTGACGCGCTCTTTACAAATTCAAATGTTGCCGCTTCAAACGACAGGTTTTACGGCAGGATAATCGAACGCTCATTGGCTCTCGCCTGCATTCGTCACAGATTGCGACATGCCGTGTTTCTGGTGAGGTGTGTTTGAATGATGCGCGCCCGCCTTAACGAGCTCACGGAGTGGATCGGGAAAATGATCTGGATAATATTTTCAGCGATTAACAACATAAATTCTGCTCTGGATCACACAAACCTACTGTATTCTGCCAGAGAGGACTGCGGGTGCAACGCATCATTATTTGGATTACTTTTTGGTACTGCTTTTGACATTTTTGCAATAAATAAATGATTGTAATTGCATTTATCTGTCTGTCATGTTTTTTATACTGTACAGAAATGTTTAGGTTTATAGGTAGGAGTGGAATTAGCGACTAAATTATTTTTTGTTACTAAAATGGTTATTTTCCTGCAAATTTGGTCATTTGCGTTTTATATCCTTTTATATTCGCTATATGGGTAGGTTAAGGTTTGGGGGTAGGTTAAGGGGTCTAAAAATCTAAATTGCATATTAATAAAATGATAAAAATGCATATTCGCTATAAAAATGGGTAGGTTAAGGTTTGGGGGTAGGTTAAGGGGTCTAAAAATCTAAATCGCTTAATGATAAAATGATAAAAATGCATTGATACGAATATCTTAATGATATAAAAGATACGTAAATATTTTTACGTTTTTTAGCTAAAAATACGTAGCGATTTGTACGTTTTAAACGTTGAAATACGTCTAAATTGTACGTTTTAGCATTAATAAAAACGTACAAAAGTGTACGTTTTGTGCTTGTAAATGTTACGTATTAATACCTACGTATAAACATGAGACCAGGCTGCCTCTGTAGAGGACATCGGGACTTTAAAAAGTCATGTTTAAAAAAAATAAAAAATAAAAAGACATGAATGGCAAAAAAAAAAAAAAACTGATTTCTGTTTTAATCACAAATCAATTTTAATTTTTTATACCAAACTTTATAGACCATTTCAACGGCTATTCGTTCACGTAAGTAAGTGATGTCTTTGGTCCTTGGATGTTTTCGGTTAGTTGACGCGCACATTCAAAACATTGGCGGGAGACGGTTTATACACAGTGATATTGCGACAGTTTATTTATTCTTGCGATTAAAAATGTCAAAATTAAAACTAGGTCCATGTTGTTCGGTGGTTGGATGCTCTCGCAGGCCAGGAACTAACTTGCTGTCGGAAATTAAAGTGTTTAGATTTCCGAAAAACAAAACACAACATGACGCTTGGATTGCAGGAGTGAAGAGAAGGCTAGATACTGAAGGCTGGATACTGACTAGCAACTCGAGGATCTGTAGCACACATTTTATATCTGGTAAGTAAACGACGTTTTAGTAAGTGAATTATTATTACTGGATTAATTTGTATTCCTATATGTTCACTAGTTAAATATGTTGAATCTACATTTGAGCTAGCATTGTGGCTCCGTCATTGTTTTCATATGTGACTTAGATAGCTAGCGTTTTGATACGTTTGATTGTAAAAAGCAAGGGTTTATTTCCGTTTTAATTTCTAAATATTCTGTGGGCTGTAATTAGGAAAGTAGCAGTTTACATCAGTTGTCTAGCTATCTATTCAGCTGACAGATGCAATGCGTAACACTTTATTAAAACAAAACAATTGTGTAACATTAGCTAACTGCATTATTTCACAAAAGAATGGTAAACAACATTTTTTTCCCCTTCATTTATTAAGCTTTGTTAATGTTAATTCCATCATGCAGTAATGTAACAATAACATTATTATTTTTTACATTTAGCCTAACTAACCTGGATGAGAAGAAATACTCTTAAATTAAAAAAAAATATATAGGCCTATGTTTTTAATTACTAGTATGTTTTCATGTTTAAACTCGTTTTTGACATATGTTGGAATGTTTTTAGTCCACAAACAAGCAATACTGTTCTTTATGAACTTTTGTAAATTTTTATATAAATTAACATCAATAAATGCTGTAAAATGTTAATTGTTTGTTCATGATACCTTAAATATTTACTAATTTAAGACCCTTTTAAAAGTGTTACAGTGTGGTTGCAGTGGTCATACTGGTAGCTAGTTAGTTTATTTGTAGATATCAATTGAATATCTACAAATTGAGACCACTCAACTGCTAGCATGAAATTAAGTGTTAATACAATTACATGTTTGGGTTTTTTTTTTTCATCTTGTTTTCATCGTTCACCAAAATGCTCTTGGCATTTGCTCATAATGTTCATAATCTACACTGCATAAAATACTTTTCTTACTTGGTATTTTTGCTTTGTTTCTAGTCCAAATATCAAAAAATTCCTAAATCAAGAAGCATTTACTAGACAAGTAAAAAGCATCGTCTTGTCTGGAAAAAAAAGTCAAAATGTAGTTTTTGCTTAAAACAAGCTAAATTATCTACTAATGGGGTAAGAAAAATAACCTTGTTTTCAGGAAAAATATTATTTTTCTTACCCCACTGGTGTCACGGTGCACACACACACACACACACACACACACACACACACACGAGGAACACGGGAACGAAGGAGCGAGGAGACACGGACTACAGTAACTCAAAAGGGTTTATTAAACAAAGGCTTGGGATCATAGGACTCGATACATCAGGAGGACAGGATGACGTTTAACGACTGACAAAGGACAAGAACACACTTTAAATACACAGGAACTGATGAGGGGACGACAAGGGACACCTGGAACTAATAAGACAATCAACATAGGAAACACCTGGGAACAATGAATTCAAAACACGAGACAGAGAAACTGGAAGACGGAGCACATAGGGAGCAAAGACACACACAAAACCTGGCCCAGAGTCTGACATTACTCCCCCCTCCCAGAAGGCGTGTCCTCACGCCACCAAAACATCCAATGGGGAGGGGGGGTTCTGAAGGCCTTCCTGGGCTGAACTGGGGATCGGGAGCCCTTCCTAGGCTCGGCGGGGAATATGGAGCCCTTCCTGGGCTGAACTGGGGATCTGGAGCCCTTCCTGGGCTGAACTGGGGATCGGGAGCCCTTCCTGGGCTGGACTGGAGATCGGGAGCCCTCCGTGGGCTATAATCGGGATCGGGAGCCCTCTGTGAGCTATACTCGGGATCGGGACTGACACTGGAACGAACTCTGGGGCCACAGCCGACACCCTTCTCCTCGCCCCTAGCATCCTCTTCTGGATCGGGGGGAAATGGCGTGGTCGGCGAACTGGAGTGTTGAACGTCTGGAACTGGAACACAGTTACACAGGAACTGATGAGGGGAAGACAAGGGACACCTGGAACTAATAAGACAATCAACATAGGAAACACATGGGAACAATTAATTCAAAACACGAGACAGAGAAACTGGAAGACGGAGCACATAGGGAGCAAAGACACACACAAAACCTGGCTCAGAGTCTGACAACTGGCAGATTATTTTGCTTGTCTTTGACTTAATTTGGACTCTTTTTTTTTCAGAAAACAAGACAATACATTTTACTTGTTAAGTAAATGCTTCTTGATTTAAAATTTTTTTTTTTTTTTAGATATTTGGACTAGAAGAAAGACAAAAACACTAAATAAGAAAAAATTTTTTGTAATGTATCTTCAACCAGTGATGTGTGAAAGGAAAGCTATAGCTTATCCCAATAATATTTTTCCACTTTTGTCTTTAGGCAAGCCATCAGATGACCCTCTAAGTCCAGACTACATTCCATCAAAGCTTCCATACAGACCTGACCCCTCCAGAAAAATGGACCGATATCAGAGGTCTCTGAGACGAGCATCAGAGGTATATGAGATGAACACTGTGAAGGAAGTAGAGAACATGGACACAGATGTAACAGAAGTTAAGTCCTACAGTGATATGTGTGTTGGCACAGATCTCACTATGAGGGATATTGAAGACATGGAGAAACTGAACACATCTTACAAAGAGCAACTGAGAAGCCTAGAGTCAAAGGTTCAAACACTCACCTGTGAGAGGAAATAACTGAAATCCGATGTGGATTTAAAGGATGATTAAATCATTCACTTCTACACTGGCCTTCGCTCATCCAAAGTCTTCTTCACACTTCTGACATATCTCACCACTGCTTGGAGTCCGAGAACACTGAGCCCTCCAACAGCTCTCCAGACTTGGCCTCACTCCTAAAGATCTTGCCTTCAGGTTTCATTGCAGTTGTGCAACAACCTCTGCCATATTTCATGACTGGTTGAACATCATTATACATAACATATAATTCCGTTTTCTGCACTCTATACCCTACAAAGGACAAGTTTGTATATGTACTGCCGTGTTTGTGCCATTTATTTGATCAGTTTATATTTGTTCAACATTAAATATTTAATGAGTCCACATCAGTTGCTTGTTACATTAAAAGATGTCTCCTTACCTTAAAAAAGACCAAGCTGTTTGTTCCATGTTTTTTTTTGTTTTTTTTGTAAATCCTTTATGGTTTTGTAAAGAGTTTTCACATATACAGGCACTTCAAGTTCATGGTATATGTACTGAATTCCTTCTCAGCTCTTCCCAGGCATTGCTGTTGATTTAACTGGGTTATACTGTTTAAGAATAAAGCAGAAAGTTTTCAAAGTCCCTTTGTGTCCACAGTACATTGTGTGCAAAAGCTTGAACTTTCATGTTCATATTCATGTCATTTCACAATTATGCCATCATTAATAACACACTGTTTATCAGTATTCCAAAGGACCAAGTCACCACTTTAGTTGAGGGGCCACACACATGATGAAGTCATGAGAAGCTAATGCTTAGTTAATGATGACTACTGTATTTGGATGTTAACAGAATTCACGTGATATGTGCTGTGATTGGCCAATGTTGGGGTCTGTCCGTCCATTTACCTGCAGGCTACTATGAAGAAGATATGAACATGCTTGATAACTCATATCATATTTAATGAAAAACATTAGTTCTCACATTAATTGATATACTGTTCTAGCCTGTATGCATGCATGAGGTAATGTGGATTTTTGTATATTCCTTTAATAATTCAAGTAGTCTTACATGCACGAAATAATGCTTTTTTGAATCGTACCATAACCATAGATTTATCCACAATGGATAGTAAAGACCTTGTTTTTTTGTGAACAAAGAAAACATCATGATCATGCGTAATAAATCATAAAGATGTACCCACCTTACTTAACGTCTTAAGGTGTTGTTCATCCATGAAGTCATGAATGAAAGACTTTGAACTCATGTTAGTTCCTGATAATTCATGAGATATTAATGCATGAAGTAATGCATAATTCACACATTAATTTATGCATGAATTCATGGTCATTCATGTACCCTTACCATAAAGTGTTACCAAGAAAATAAATAAACAACATAAACTTCCCTCTACTGCCTAACCAAAAACAGGGATAAACATGTTTCAAAAGAAAACCCTCTCCCTACAGCTTCCCATGACACTAAAAGAACTAACATAATATAAATAGCTTTAACACCTTTTAATACTGACACAGGTTTTAGAAAGAAAGAAAATAATCACTACCTGATAACAGAAGGGCCACAACACAGTTTTCACACCAGAGCACACACAAACCACAAAGTAATGGCAATACAAAGATGATCTACACACAAAAGTGCAGTACACTCAGCATCTGGAACACACAAGTCTGGTTCAGGGGAGAAGTGAACCTCCTCAAGGAGCGTTCACTCTGCTCTTTTGTAGCAGCACACTCTGCAGCACACTCCTTACAAGCATCAGGTGTGGCTAATTAACTGCAAGGCAAGTATGCTTGTATGTTTGTAGAATCATGAAATTGACTTAGCTGTATGTTTTTTTAAGTAAAATATTGTTTAGCAAATAAATTAAAACATTTATTTATTTATTTTTTTTTTTTTAAGGAGGTTCATATAATCATTACATTTACTTTTTAACTATGTATTCTGATAATAAAATGTTTTGGAAGTAAAACACATTAATCAAAACACCAAATAAATCTAAACATTTTATTTTATTTTGAAATAAATGCTTATTTATTATGTTATGGTTATTCATTCATTCATTGTTCCTTCTCTGCTGCCTTCAACATCACAGTTCAGGATAATGCGTAGTATAGGATTGTGTTGGGTGCCATTAGTCAATCAGCTTTGACATGACATCCTATGGACCTCCTTGGTTTAGGCATCACGACCATAAAAGCTTTTTAATGAGCCTTTTTTTTTTTGCAGCTTACTTTCAGTAAATATTCTTGGTGGACTTGGGGAAGGAGCTTTAAGCTCTCTTAAGTTCTCTTATTTCAAAAGAGCAAGGGAAGTCCAGTTTTCCATGATATGCCCCTTTGAAATATGCTTGAACTTCCAGTGCACCACAAGAAATAAATGTCATATTATTTCTCATTAAAATGTATTTACCAAAATTACCATGACCAGCAACAATAGTAAAAGGTGCCTGTGGCTTCAGATCCCTGGGACTGAAGATGATCTAAAGTAAATGGCAGCCCTGCTCAAAGTATGAAATATTAAAGGTCACTTTGATTTTACACTCTGCAAAGTGGCAAATGAGGCATACTAGATCAGGACAGAACAATATAAACAATATAAAAATATAATACAATATAAAAGGTACAGCGGCTCAAAAGTTGCTAGAGGTAAGGTAATTTACGATTACAGTCAAATATGCATGTACACTGCTTAGATGATAGTAAATGTGTGTGTCCTATAAAGCATCACGTCATATTTGCGTACAAACTTCTGATAAACATGAAGCAGTCTGATAAATTTACACTGAAAAAAAAAAATCACTCTGAAATTGCTAGTACATTTAAACAAATCATGACAAAGAATCAACAACTAACACATTGAATTAAATATTGAATTTAGAGGTATAAACACTGAAATGGTATTTTCTTGTAAAAAGTACTCCAATAATCTTTTATTTTACATTTATTTACAATTTGCTTATAACGTTTTTACATTGGTTTGAACTTGATTGAAAACAGTTGTGAAAAAATCATGTTTATAAAGTATTTATATAAACACGTAAATTGCTGCACTTAATAAAATGTGTGCATAATGATTTTGTTTTCTTTGTTTAAAAGGTGTGAGCTTAAAGGGATATTTCACCCAAAAATGAAAATTTGATGTTTATCTGCTTACCCCCAGGGCATCCAAGATGTA
>NW_015547751.1:95704-122976 GCF_001515605.1 Sinocyclocheilus anshuiensis
GACTGCAACGGCTGGAGTTAAAAATCTCCGTTTGTGTTCTACTGAAGAAACAAAGTCACCTACATCTTGGATGCCCAGGGGGTAAGCAGATAAACATCAAATTTTCATTTTTGGGTGAACTATCCCTTTAAGCAGTGATTTAGTTATTTTGACTGCTGTCATAATATTTTTGAACAGGTTTAAGGAAGCAAAATCAAAATCTTTCCAGGTCGTGACGTTAGTGTTCATGTACCACTGTTGTCAATCATACACATCATGAAAATGTCATTCTAAAATTAGACCGGACCGGAGGAAATCACATCTTCCATATAAAATGTGCATCAAATAGTCTTCTTGATGTACATTTGCTATCTTTCACAACCCACACACCATCTGAAAAGAGGTAAAGTGACACACTTCATAGTCTGTCGGCATGAAACCATATCCATAAAACTTTTCCACTGAACAAAAATGTTCTTTGTGGATGGGGGTTCTTTAGATTAATAAAATGTTATTTACACTAAGAACATATAGTTTATTTCTTTCTTCTAAGAACTGTTCAATGAAAGGTTCTTTTTGGAACCAAAATGGTTCTTCTATTGCATCACTGCAGGGAGGAGAAAAAAATGTTTTGTGTCTTGTTTTCCTGCAATTTTTGAAGGAAATATTGACTTGTTTTTAGAGTGGTTTTTTTTTTTTTTTTTTTTAAGTTATAAACACAACCTTCACTTAATTCTGTTAGAAATATTCTGTGTGTATTTCTCTCTTCAACAGCAAGACACTAGGAACAGCAAGGTCAACTGGCAGCACGGTTGCCAGCAAGTAACTTTTAAATGAATGGTGTCTTGCTGTTGCTGAAATGTACAGTTGGTTACTGTTTTTGTGAATATAGTATAAAGCTGTTAGATTCTACATTTACAGTACAATATTATCAGAAGCATTAACAATAAATTAATATTTATTTGCACTTCTTCACAAGAGGTATATTTGAAGGATTTTACTGTAAGCTACATATACATATACATGCTATTGTAGTCTATTGAGCAATGGACTGCTAAAAAAAATAAAATAAATTATGTTTTTTTTCTAAATTTGATTTTATGAATGCCCCTTAGCAGCCTTGCTACAAAAAATTAAAAATAAAAAAATAAATATTGTGTATAAATGCAGCCTTTGAATGCCATTTCAAAACATGTACCTTTACTACACTGCTGAAAAACTTCAACAACAAAAGCTTGAAAAGACCTTTAAGAGAAACAAAAAATTCAGCCATTAAAAAATATATATAATAATAAAAAATAAATAAATAAATGTGTGTGTGTGTGTGTGTGTGGTGTTTGAGTGAATAATTGGGTTCACTTATATGAAGTCCCACTCAATCAGTTTTTTTCAAGAAGCGTTACGACACGAGGGTTGACAGATGTCTTTTTGTGGGTGATCTTCTCTGTCCGCTCTGATAGGACTTTGATAGGATCAGGATTAATCCCAATGAAGCACCTGAAAAACAAATGTTTACATTCAGAATTTGTGTGGGGGGGGAGTTTATTCACTGAGATAATACAAATATAGCAGTCTATTCTTGTATCAAGAACACTGCTCTGTACTGTTAGGTGTAGGTAATGTTGCATTTTAGCATATTTTAGGGGATATACATTGTCACCTGTAAATCCATATATAAACATAGTTCAGAGAAAGTAGTGGGTTCATTGAAACATGCATTTTCTATACAGCTACTGTGAAACAATATGTATACAAATAAACATGAATTGAATCGAATGTTAGCAACTAAACATCTAACCTATTAATGATTCCATCATGCATGCAGCTACCGGTTGGTACTCCATATTGAAATTGTAATAAGTACAAAAGACAGCAGCAAGCCCAGACAGAAAAGCTTTCTGGATGCCCTCACAAATGATATGCTCTTCAAAGACTGATCATCCATTGGTGAATGCAGGTTCCTAATTTTCACCTAAAACATGTCAGAAAAAAGTGCATGTCAGCAGTCGCATAATTAAACAATAATAATTAATTAAATAATAAATAATAATTAATTTTCTATTGCCAGATTGCAAATCAATGTAAAATAAAAATATTAAAAGTTGATTAAAAAAAAAAAATGTCACTGACACTGAGGTCAGCATGTGTATATGTGTATTATGAAATTATTTTGAAATTATTTTTATAAATTATTTAATTCAATGTCGATTTTCTCAATATTGTTAAAGGGTTAGTTCACTCAAAAATTAAAATTTAGTCATTAGTTACTCACCCTTACCATCCAAACAAGACTTTTGTTCGTTTTCAGAACACAAATGACGATATTTTTAATATTCTCTCATAATTCCTGCCCATCCATTGTAAATCCAGTCAAGTCCATGGTAAATGGAAGCTCAGACATGCTTGTGTGAAAGGCGAGAACAAACCTCATTGGTTCTCACATGTCAAGCAAGCATAGAGCTTTTTTTGCTCTAAGTATGTGTTGATGAATGTTTATGTGAATACATGCGTAAATTCATATGGATTATGTTTACAATGTTTTTTATTAACTTTTTCGAAGCATTAAAGTGTTGTTGGACTTTGAGTGGATGGACAATAATGATGAGAATATTAAAAATATATTAATTTCAGATCCGAAGATGAATGAATGATTTGGAATGACATGAGTAAAAGATGAGAGAATATTCATATTCATAGTTGTGTAAACTATCCTTTTTAGTATTGTGAAGAAGTATTTAACATGTTTGAAATACAGAAAAACACCATTAGTGGCTTATGTAATCATGAAGAGAAAATAGATAAAGGATAATAGATAATCTCCACCAAAATACAATGTCCATTAGCATTCATTTCTGACTCTGAGTAAAGGAACATTTTTAAACTTTTGAATATGAATAATTCTCTCTGTTTATTTAGCATCTAAATTTTTCTATCATGCTAACATGGATTGATGCAATCCAAAATACATCCAACATTTAAAAAACAACAACATCAACACTAGTAGAGAGTGGGAAAAAGAAAATCCCCCCTCAGAATAGAGATGTGCGAAAATTAGAATTTACCAAAATTTGCAAGCACAACGGCACCAACATTGTTTTGTCTAATGCAGGTCATTTCATCGCACTACAGAAATGACACCAATGTCACTTAAATTAAATGGTGTTTGAGGACTTAACTTTGCAGAATAATTTATAGTATCTCATGTTCGATGAAACTCACCCTGTAATCTGCAATATACGAGACAGAACTGGTGACATCGTCACAACGTATTGTGTTTGCTGGGTTCCAATAATTGACAATATATGCATGGTTACTCCCTGGTTTTAGATAAGCCAGCTTAGACATTTCCGGTCAACTGTCAAAATCAACTGTGCTATAAGGGGAGCACACTATGCTCGGTTTCTCTACATAATCCATTCACAATTTGAAGAAAAGTTCTGTTTGTCTAAGAGGACCAAACATCCATGTATACAGTTTCAGGAATGACAAAGGTGTGTGTAAGAAATTAAGCGAGTGCTAATGTTGCCACCCTCAATGCCACACCAGGGGTGGCCAACGTCGGTCCTGGAGAGCCACAGTACTGCAGAGTTCAGTTCCAACCCTAATCAAACACACCTGAACAAGCTAATCAAGGTCTAAGGGTTACTAGAAAGCTACAGGCAAGTGAGTTTGTATCAAGGTTGAAGCAAAACTCTGCAGGATTGTGGCTTTTCAGGACCAATGTTGGCCACCCCTGGCCTACTCCAACTTCAATGCACAACACCTTGATTACATGGGTGGTGTGACCAATGCATGACAGCTATTCATCAAGGAGCTGGTCAAAGAGATTGTCATGCCACATATGAAGAGGCGCTTAGAGGACACACCCCACCTTCAAAACCATATTACAGAGGCAATGGGAAGATGTGGGACAAAAAAAGAAACAGCCACCACCTGGCCATAAGAGGACATCGGGCAGGAGGGCCAATCGAAGAGGAAGAGGTGCAGGATCTGACCAGCTTCCAAAGACAGAAAAGCCAGCAGCTGGCATTCCCAGTGCAACAGGCCTGTGTGCAAGGAGCACAAACATGTAGTTGTCATTTGTAAGGCATGTAAGCACTGAGATGGCAATTTGAGATGGTGCTGTACCTGTGTGATTTTATTTTGTTCGTTTTATTTTCATCCCTGGCCTACTCCAACTTCAATGCACAACACCTTGATTACATGGGTGGTGTGACCAATGCATGACAGCTATTCATCAAGGAGCTGGTCAAAGAGATTGTCATGCCACATATGAAGAGGCGCTTAGAGGACACACCCCACCTTCAAAACCATATTACAGAGGCAATGGGAAGATGTGGGACAAAAAAAAAAACGCAGCCACCACCCGGCCAAGGGAGGACATCAGAAAAGAGGGCCAATCGAAGAGGAAGAGGTGCAGGGTCTGCCCAGCTGCCAAAGACAGAAAAGTCAGCAGCTGATGTTCCCAGGTAAGCCAGGCCTGTGTGCAAGGAGAACAAACATACTTGTGAGGCATGTAAGCACTGAGATGACAATTTGAGATGACGCTGTACCCGTGTGATTTTATTTTGTCCGTTTTATTTTTATCTATTCGGTCACATTCACTACAATTCACTACAGTTGCACAATAGAGAGTTCAATTTCAGTGTTATCGGTTATCAGTGATATGTGTATGCTATGTGTGACAAAGTGGCAAATAAATATATATTAATTTGTGGTCACTGAAAAAAGATGTTTGGAACATTCATGAATCATGGAATGCATAGATCAGGAAATATTAAATGCTGAAATAAACTGATTTCAAAAGATATAAAGAAAAAGAAAAAAAGCCCAGCCAAGCATGAAATAACATAGGAAATGAATACGGGTCATTTTAGACACATGTTGTGCATTAGAAGGGGTTTGCATAGCTTGTGCATCAAAGGGTTAAGACACAGTCTTAACGTGGTGACTATATTTATGCAACTGGAACTACTTTAGCCGTGGTTTCCCTGAAAATAATTGCACAATCGTTAACCAATCAGATTCAAGCATTCAACAGCCTCATAGTATATATTTATACAACAGTTCTTTGGTCCTCAAATCTGATTGGCTGATAAGAGTGCAATATTAGAGTGATAAAATAACTCCTCCAACCGTTTCACCATTTGTATCACTCCGCTTCCTGTATTTCTCACAGCGAGTGTCATGGTTGACGCCCAAATCCACTATAATTAAAAAAATAATACTGTTTTTGTGTCACGGAATGTAGTTTTAAGATTTTTTTTTAGATGAGAATTTAGTTGTTTAGACTTCAAATATGCTTGTTAATAAAGATAACGTATATTTGAACATTTGCTTGGACGTTTTCAGAGATGTGAGCTCCAGGGCGTCAGCAGCCGTTCAGCGCTAATGAAACCGCTGAGAGCAGCCTCACCTCGGCCAGATCTTCTTGAATTTGCTGCTGGCTCTGATGTCTCTATAGTGGTTAAACGTGAGATATAATTTGTTTTGGGTAAATCTCTCGGGCAGTCTTTGGTCTCATTCATCTATTATTTGTACCAGAGCAAATCGTTTTGACTGAGAGCAAAATCTCATCACTTTATATTTTATGTAACTTCAGTGCAGTATATCAGAGCGCTGCCTTTGTAGTCTACTTTTGACTGAATTGCCTATGATGGCTGTTGTTGTGGTTTATTAAATATGATTATTCAATAAATAATATTTAATATAAATAATAGTAGTATTTAGTTTTGGGAAACTGTGTGTGTGTGTGTGTGTGTGTGTGTGTGTGTGTCTGTGTCTGTGTTCGTGATAGTGAGTTCAGTTACATTGTTCCGCCATTAGATGCCGGCGAAAGACTGTTAATGAGTCAGCAGTAAAAACTTTTACATTGAAAGAGACTGAAACAGGGTGAACAGATGAAACAGATGAAAGGACAGTATGACAAAGATATCGCTTTCCTCAGCGAACATTCAAACTAATGTTTTATTGTGAATATGAGATTGAGCTGAAGAATGAATGCTGTATCAGATGCAGGTAATCACACTCGCTCAGTCCATCTGTCTATCAAAATAATCGACTCCACATAATGTGCTGCTTTTAATACAGTAATACAATAAGCTTTTAATGAAGCAACTCAACGTTCCTTCGTTACTAGTTCTAAAGTGACGTTTTTGAATTAGTAACGGAGGCTTAGGGTGCTTTCACACTTGGTTCGATGGCCTGGTCCGAACCCGAGTTCGATTACTCCCCCCGGCCCCGCTGGACTGCGTTCATATTATTTTATTTGGGTCCGAACCGCGGTTTGTTTGCGTCAAGCCAGCAGCTGTTTACCCCGTTGCTTAGTCACGGCGGCGCAGGAGATGGCGGCAAAATGCATAACATTGCTCTCAGCGCTTTTGTATATTTACGTTTTTGAACCATTTGTTTTGTTTACAAAGCTTCAGTGCATAACGGCACTTACGTCTGTCTTACGAATGTACTGTAAATGCTCTAAGGAATGCTAAAGGTGAACAGAAATGAGACCTACAGCTTTCTGCTTGCAACACGTCAGTCACACTCGTGAGGAAAGTGAGTGAAACACACACACACACACACATTTTTTTATCAAATAATACGTCATTAATAGCGGTTCACTTCCACGATTTGGTATGATTGCATTCACATCAGTAACCATACCGGAGTTCACATGAACCGTACCCCAGACCACCCTTTTTAAGCGGACTCGGGTACGGTTCGCGGGTGCGCACCCGAGGTAGGAAGACTGCGTTCACATCATCCAAACTAACCGAACTCTGACGTCAATCGAACCCGGGTGCGCACCAAAAGTGCTAGTGTGAAAGCACCCTTAGACTCAGCTGTTAAACTGTCAAACCGAGATTTGAATCCGTGGCGGAAGGAAGTAGTTCTGCACAAAAGAGGGTTTTTAAAAACACTCCGTTGTTGTTTCTTATACACTTACAAACTCGTGCCTTCGAACTGTTGTATAAACGCAATATCACTCTCGTAGCCGTGAGATATGGCTGTTTATCGGCACGCTGTGATTACCTATGCCTGAATCACAGCTGTGCCGATACAGCCATATCTCGTCTAAATGTTCGAATATTAATGGGCCCACTGTGGGATTTCAACTTTTACAGAAAGCAGACTTGTCACTTTGATGTGCTTTTGAAGCATTTCATGTTTATTTCTAAATGTGATGACATGCTTCAGATGTTATTTTCATCTAATCACACTATTAAATAAAAAGTACACAAATGTATCATTCTAATAATTTTCACACTACTGTTTTCATACTAGTGTTGTGTTCACTAACATTCCTGCACACAGTAATACTGCTAGCATTGAAAGCGTACCCAAAATGTCCCATCACAGGAAGGGGAGCTCTCTGTTTTCAGTGAGCACATCTTTAAATGACACCAATCTGTCGCTGGCGAGCTCCCTGAAGGCAAAGTGAGTGAGGCTGCTGAGGCCCAGCTGCAACCCAGCCATCGTTTTTCTTCCTCTCGACCAATCCATACCTTTCTGGATGAGGGGAAGGTGGGCCTGATTAAGTGGCTATAAGTGATAGCTGACACTGCACATTTTGCTATAGGCCCACTCCACATCCACTCTTGGTTGTACAGGATCAGACGCCCCCCTTCAAGCTGCACATATAAGGTGCAGTCACTGTCAGAGCCAGGCCCTGCTCTGTGTCGCCGTTTATAAACCAAACACATTGATCATGCATTGCGACAGATGCTATCACGATGGCCAGGAGGAAATGGAGGGATAAAAAAAGGGATCATTACGAAGGGTGTAGGTGACTTGTTGGCATTCACTTTGACTAAATGGCCCATATTGCAACTTATTCTGATCAAGAATCGCTCATTTAGACAAAAGGAAATAGACCAGCCCCAGTTTGCTGTTTTTACTGGCCATTTCTGGGCAGGTTTATGTGAAATATGTAATTATAGCATAATAATAAACTGGAGAAAGCAGGAAGCATAAATGTAATACTTCGATTAAGCATTCTGGAGGGAAATAAAAATGGAAAGGAAATGGAGAAGGAGAGATGATGCCTACGGTGCGACTTTTGGCTTCTGGAGGTATTGTGTTGTGTTTTATGGTGGGAGCAGACGAATTAGAATTAGAAAACATCAGTCTTTTGCTCTCTCTCACCTATGTAAGCAGCTACGGTTTGATACCGACTGTAAACTGTGGGTTGTTCCTCTAGCAAAATGGTGTGTGGGCTGAAAAAGAACCAAGAATTCCCTCTTTCGCATTAATCCTTATTGTTCTGTGCATCTGATGCTCTGTGAAGTTTCACACAGAGACACAGCAGAGTTGTTTATTTGCATATGACACAAACACGCTGACCACTATTTACATGTAGGAAATTGGTTGCAAATGTATAAATTGTTTGTATAAGTGAGACAACAGAAACCAAGTGTGCACATAAATGTCTCTCTTTAATTGTGGACAATACTAGGCTAATAATTGCACCAGGAAATTGGCACTGATTTGAATCCAGTGTATTCTTAAATGAGCCACATTTGCATTGGAAAAGGCATTCTTGTAATGGGGGAAAAAAAAAAAGTTAAAAATAAAATTAAAATGTCAGCAGCTATTTAAATGCATCTGTTTAAATGCATTAAACGTTTTTTTTTTTTGTTTGTTTGTTTGATTAGTGCACTGTTCCATATTGCACTTTGGTTTTATTTCGATTAATTGTGCAGCCCTAATCTCAGGGCTATGCTTGTGTACATTGTGCCTTTTGAAGTGGACTGCAGGTTATATGTCACTAAGCGGTTTGCGCTGAAATACTACACACTAAAGTAGTGAAACTGTTTAGTGAATTCACATTGAATGTGTACGAGTGACTGTTCAATGCCGAAGAGATTTACAGCTTGAAAAAAATAAAGATTCATTAGGGGGGGAGGGAATTTATGTAGATAGAGAGCTGTTAAAAAACAACGATGCATGAAAAGTACATTGATTCAACCCACAGTATTAATGACTGTCTTGCATTATCTTTCCCTGTCATTTATTGCTCATCTAGCCACAGCCGCTCCACGCCAAACTTTCCACTCAAATTCTGACCTTCACTTGAGAAACAGGCCCAGATTGCCATTAAACAAAGTTATGGAGTCTCTTTTAGTAATATCCAGCCAGGATGGCAGCTAGATTGATGGGTTTGTGTTAGTTACTGAGATATTTTGGAGGTTATCTAATGGCGTACAATTTAATTAGGGCTTTATTGATGAAAGATGTACGGCATAGACAAACTGCCCAAAGAACTACATACAGCACAAAGATGAGGGCAAAGGAGCATACCCTGTGTATCTGTCAATATGCCAACAAAACAGACAGGTTTTGTCTTCCCATTTTGACCGTGGATAGAAACTGTGTGCTACTACAAAATGTGCAGTCTATTTTTATACTGCTTTACTGTGATATAGTGTAACCAATCCATTTGAAAATACCTTAATCAATTCTCAAGGGCGAAAGTCTTAAGATTTATACTTATTGGAAACAATCAGCATTGTTGCATGGGCAGCTGCACATTATCAGTAATAAGAGAAATACATCTCACTGACATATATGCGCCATTTAAGGTCATTTGGGTTAGAAATGTTATTTATCATGTGCTTGTGACAGACAGTGAGATTCAGTATTCATGTATTCATTCCAAAATGCCATTAGTTATTTTACTATTTGCATGGCTGGTTCTTGACCTGGATCTGCTATGAAGAGGACCGGACTTGTACTGTAGGTGGCCAAAAGCCAAATGAACCAGGGTTGTGCAAAATACAGAATTGAATTAGCCCTTCAATTCTATGCCTTTCAATTATCCATTTTCAGCTCATGTGAATTTAAATTGAACCCCACAAAAAAAGTTGATTTGGAATTCGAATCCACCTATCTATCATCCATCCATCATCCATCCATCCATCCACCTATTGTTCTATCTATACGTCCATCCATCCACCATTTACAAACTTCTGTTTCTTCAAATCGTACTTGCTATTTGTCATGCGGTTTGCTGCCTCAATTCAAATTCAATTCAAATTTAGGACTTTTAAAAGGCATTCTCAACTCAGTTCTGAATTGTGTACAACCTTGTATTCATTTATTCATTTTTTAAAGTATACTTAAGGAGAACTTTGAGATAAACTAAGGTACACAACTAATGCACTTCATGCATACTCTATAAGAAGAAAAGCACAAATGCACTGTGATGTCAAGCCTTCTGTGTATAAATCAGCATCATGTCAACTCATATTCAGCTTGCTGGACAGCAGCCAGGCAGAAACACAGGGCTACGAGGTCAAGCAAGAAAATTCACACAGCTGTTTGCCGTTACACCTCGCCCTCTTCAGACTGAAATGCAAGGCCAGTGTCCCAGTTCGCCGAGTACTTTTGGGGGGAAAAAAACAACAACACATGACATTCTGTGCACAGCCATGACTCTGGCTGTGACTAAACTGTGATGCCTGGAAAACTGTGACCACCCCATCAGCAACTAGTTATCTGCATCACAGAAGTCCTGACAGCCACGTCAGAGCAGCTCGTGTGAGAGCACCCACACCAACCACATTCAGGCAGGACAGCTGGGATATTTCTCTTCACAAAACTACATTTGATTGTTAAATAGGCACAGTGAAAACTACTGATGTGTTTGGATTTACATTGCTGATTGAAAGCTGTCCAGTAAATGAACATCTATCAGGCAAATTAAAAAAAGGCTTTAAATGCATACACAGTTTTAAATGAATACAATTACTTAAAAGCTATTCAAGTTATGAATTAAGATCAGAGAATCATTTAACCCTTGTACTGTGTTGGAAATCATTTACTGTACCTAATTTGGTGTTCCCTAAATTAAATTTAAATTTGCCTGTGAATTTCTCATTATGCTATATTATCACCAAGTCTCGGAAATTTAATTTTTGACAACTAGTGATCTTTTAATTAGCACAGGCTTGCTTTCTTTTCGGAACGGATTGATTGTAGGTCTCATTGAGGTGCATATAAGCTCAGGTCAATGAGGCCTACAATCAATCAGTTCCAAAAATAAATCTATTGAAAAGAAATACAAAACCTGTGCTAAAGATTGAATCCAATAGCATAAGAGGAAATTTATAATCATGTTTTATACACTGCAGTCATTTTCGACCAGGAACACCACAAGTGTAACAAGATGGAAAATAAAGTAAAATAAAATACAAAGAAATATCTAATGTTTTAGACCATTATGATGACATTAACCTCTCCGGGTCAAAATGATGGAAACACAACATGAGGGTTAAATGAGGTAGTTGCTATTTAGCAATTTATTTCATAAATTAAAATTGAATTATTACTTGCTCATCTGAAAGTAACTGATATAATTCCGAAATCCATTATATAGTCGTTTTACCTGTTCTCAGACATTTTATATCTGCCAAATAATTTCTGTGCAAATAAATATCTTGAAGATTTAATATAAGAAAATACAAAGAAAATAAATTAATTTGAAACACATCAAATAAAAGCCATTTATAATAATTATACTGTCAGATCACATTGTAAAGGATATTAAAGTTGTACTTAATGTGTTTTTTTTTTTTTTACTGTATGTTGTCTTGCAGCATCACTCAAAATCAGATTATATTTCTTTAGATATTAAACTGTTTTTTTTTTTATTAAGGAAACAATTATTACATGCACCATGAACTAAAATCGACCCTTGTGAGAGAATTTTGTGTATGAACTATTTCCAAATTCTTTCTACCTGTTTTACAGGCTAAAAGGTCTGGTACCATTAGGAAACTTACCTGTTGTGACCCAACAGAAACAATTAATAACAGCTAAAGTAAGCAAATGATTTGATGTGTCCTCAAACACATCAACACACAAGCACACCTCTCCCCCGTGCAGACATTTAAATATTGTCTAATGGACATGGAAATTATGTTTTCTACGTCCTTTATTGTGCATTCACTAAAGCTGGCCTCAATATGCTTCTACTATTAATGGAGGTCCTAATCAAACATAAACATACACATATGCATTAGTTAATGGTAGCTCTGCTGAGACGTGAAAATGGCGGATAAATATGGGGCTTCGGTGAAGCCACAACTAATTGAAAAAGGTTGGCAATGAAAATCTAAAATATAATGAATCAAGACAATGGCCAAAGTAATTACAGCCATGGAAGAGGATCATTACTGGAGTTCGACTAAGGTGTTGAACTCCTACAAAAAGCCAAAACACATTTCTTGATTAGCTTTACACCCTTTTTTTTTTTTTTTGACATACGCATGCAGTATAGTATGAAGCACATTTCATTATATATATATATATATACACACACACACACACACACACTGTTAGACATTTCTGTAATTTCTAGTTATTTACTGTATATCTCCCAATATAATACTGCAAATTTAATTTACAGTAAGTAACTGTAATGGGAATTTTCTGTGACGTCAAACTCCACATACAGTGACTTACTGTATTTTTAAAAATTGCTGTATACTACTGTATTTGCCGTAACGGCCTCTGTGGCGCCATTCCATTGAGGTTGTTTTATTTTCCTCACTTCTTACGTTTGGATTGACAAGATTTGTCCTGCACCATGTCTACAACGCCACAACAGATTGGGACAGACTATACTGGATGTGTTACATAGCTTGTAATGATTGGCAAATACGTTTGCCCTTCGTATCAGAAACAGCGCGAGCACTTGGAGTACATCTGTAGGTCTACGTCAGAAATATACCGGTGCATCACTTTACTGTCCGCATCCATTGTAGATAGTATCGCTGATTATAATGGGTTCTATATTGTCTTTTGTCGCATCGCGCCGTGCCGCTCGCATCCGAGGAAGACACGGAACCCACGGGGCAGTGCCGCGGGTTTTGCCTGGGGATGAACCCGCCAGAGTGGAAGAGTTCCGGAGAACAGCCGCGCTGTGTATCGATGCACCTTACAAGAGAATAAGACCAGCAATCAAGGTAAAATATATGTATGTATATCTGTGTGTGTGTTTTGTCAGATTTTTGCACACCAGTTAACACATTACCCGTTAACATTGAGGTAATTTTACCAAGGTAAACCGCGCTGTCCTTTCAAATGACTTTGTCAGCATATTGAATTTACGTATATCCCGAATTAAAATGATTTTTAACGAGCAATGCTTATCTTATATTAACATTAAGTTAACTAATCTGAAATTTGGTTCAGGTGTTAGTTAATGTTGGCCAGTAGCCTATTGAGAAAATAAAACCATATGTTAGCAAGGTTAAACTAGTTTTATGGCTATCTGCTTTATTAGAATTAGTTTGTAGTTTTACTGCATTTTTTGTATTTGTGTTTTAAAGGCAACTGCAATGAAGGATCAAGAAGGACATGAGCATGCCAACCACCCTGAGACTAATTCAGGTAAGAGAACAAATATGGTTTTGAGAGGTTTGTGTATTCTATATGAGATTTGCCTTTTAAAAGTGTGTCATTTCTACTTTGTATTTTTCAGGGAACACATTTCAGTCACTAACAAATTGGATGGTGAGCAAAGGTGGTGGCCACATTTTGGAGCAGCACCCGGGTTTTGCAGATGGTTATGTGTTTATTTACCCATTATGTTTTTGTTGCCTATAGATTCTTTGTGAGGATAAATCCAGAGAATACAACATAATGCACTGAAAAATGTCCTAAGACAGGAGAAATTATGAAGATGAACTGTTCCAGCATTGGAAGACTGTATTTTTAAGTGTTATACATTCAATGTTTTAAATAAAGATTTTGATATGTTGTAATTATTGCGTCTTTTTTAATTGAATGCCAGTAGTACATACAGTATGTAGGATAAAAATAAAATGAATTATATATATATATATATATATATATAACAGTATAAAATCTAATGAAATCTATATTAAAATAAATTACAGTAGTATACTGATGAATTTGATTTTTTATAGTAATTTACTGTAAAACGGTACAAACTATTTACAATTTAATCAGAGTTGTATTAGGGGATTTGAATAGAAGCACCACATAAAACAAAACACCCTGATTTATATAACAGAGTCAAAAACATGGTACATACTACAGTGACTTGAATCTGTGAATATTTTTTTAATCTGTTCAGTTACATTAACTGTTTTAACAAACTGATTCACTGAAATGATTAAGAATTTCTTTAAAACTATATGTGACAGAAGAGATTGTTTAGTATGATCTGATTCATTAGAATGAGTCACACTCAGCAGTGCTACGTTTTGTTTGAACCGATTCACTAAAATGACTCATCCTTTCCAGTGCTGCATTTAGTTGAGGCATTTGATGATTCCCTTATCTCAGTCATTAAAGAAAGCAATCTAAATATTTAATTCCATCATTGAATTCACATTGGAATATTTTTTTCCTCAGATTAACAGGAAAGAATAATATTTTATCAATTAGGTTTCCATGCAAAATCCCCTTGAAGTATGTTAAAGGGGTCATGGACTGGCTTTTTTATTATTTTATACTGTTTTCTGAGGTCCACATATTCAAAATTCAAAACATTACATTCAAAAACATCAAAATCAATAAGTAATAGGCTATTTATTTACCCTGGTTTTGAGGCCGGATCGAGAAACGCTCCGTTTTTTAATAGGCATGCCGCATTGAAGACTTGGAAGCAAACGCCCACTGCTATGATCGGATAACAGTTTTGCCTTGAGCCTGCGACTTTGGTTGGACACGTACACATAACCAGGACATAGCAAGCGATCTCAAGCAAAGCAATAGTGACACATAGTATACTATAGTACAAATATTTTTTACCCACACAAGTGTGCTGCGCCATTCCTGTCGGATCCAATATAGACGGAACAGCATTGCTTTTTAATCTCAGTCTCTCTGCAAATCCAGCTTCAACCTGTGTCTTGTTTACAAAGGGAATCCACGGTGAAATGAAGCGAAAAAACGCTCAATGTTTTACTCACGTGAGCTGAAACTTCATTAAAAAATGTGCATTCCTAATATTTGAATCAGAAGGAAGGTTATGCAGCAACTGTGTTCTTACACAACCAGGCACTGCACAATATTTTGCGATCTTAAACAACATGTTTATTGCTTGGTTGCTCGATTTAGCGCCACTCATGTTATTTCCCTACTATGTCATGCACGAATCAGTGGGTGGGGCTACAGAATTAGGTGTTGATATTCTTCTATGGAGGCGGTGTTTAACCTATCTATTACGTCATAGGTAGGCACATTCCAGGATCAGGTGTTCACTGGGCCTGGTGTCAATTAAAGCTTTTATTTCAGTAACAAGGACGTTTTCAGTTCTGAAACGTACAGGATATTCTTTTAGTACGATGACCTCTTATATATCAAAAGATCACGTAAAAGTTGATTTCTCATTTCATGACCCCTTTAATGTTTGTGTCTTTTTGCTGATTTTGGCAAGTCTTTCGAATGATTTTTGTAGACCTAGTTCTCTATTTTGCTTTTATTTGCTATGCACTAGTGATGGGAGAAACTAACCTTTTCGAAGCTTCGAATAAATTGAACCAATTGCTTCGCAAAATGATTCACTGTTTTGAAGCCCTCGAAACACCACACGCTGGTGACGCCTGCTGGTCAAAAGTGTGTAAATGCAACAAAAACTCAGGCTAAAACCAAGTGGCAACCTCCCGGTCTCTCGCTTGAAGCCAATACGGAAGTGACTAAACCTGCAATTCATCGACTGACCGCTAGAGGCTGGCTCCAAAAGGGAGTCAGTCCCATAGACCTGCCTTGTTAAAATGCCCAACTTTACAGCAGAAAAAAAATATGTTTACAGCCTGGTACACAAAGTGCTTTTGGTCTATATAAGTAATTTTGCACTTCATGACAACTGTGAGGGGGGTGAATTTTTTTATAACTCATCCGTTTAAATTATATTAAGCTTTAAAGTTCTGCATAATTAAGGGCGTGGCCACTTGAGTGACAGGTGGACTGCCGCTCTGCTCCAGAGTGTGAAACTCGCTAGACTGTGAAACTTAGAAAAATGGCTTTAAAGGTTTTTATTTGTCCAGAAAAAAATTATTATGGGTAGGACACTGGAAATCTGGCAATTAGATGTTTTAATGAAAATTATCTCAAACTCGATTTGTACTGCTATTTTGAAGTTATTGTAGGTACTCGGCCTTTGCACTGTCTGCAAAAAGTGAGATGTCATGCCAAGGCAAAAGGCAGTAACTTCCACATTATATACAATATTTGGGTGCTGGTCACCATTTACAGAATCGTTATAGTAACATCTGTATAAAATCTAGTGATCATTGGCTAAGCTATGACATATAGTAATGTAATTCAATTTTTTTTTGTTCTGACCGTAACAACCAGACAAAAAGTTAAACGTGAGTGGATACCGTTTTGCAACCAATTTATTTGCAATGTTCACTAACATTAAAGGATGCAAGACATACTTAGCCTATTGTTTTTACATCAAACTGAATGAAAAAAGCTTAACCTAGAAGAACAACTTGTGGATTGATGTGAATGTCGAATAATGCTGAGAATTAAACATCTCCAATGACGTTCATTGCAATGGTTTTTTATCGAGTTACAAGAAAAGGTAGGAAACGGATTTGATTGCGAAAAGTTACTGATTTTATGTGATACGCTGTCATGGAATTCGAGTCCTCACACGTGCAGAAGTGTGCAGCTCCAGACTGACAGCTGACATCTGCATTATAAAAAATTATAATTAAAAAAAAAAAAACTTTAAAGATTATTTACGATTAATTATTGTTGCCAAGTTATCTAGTCGTTGCTTGTTTACAGTGCTTTGTTATATGGAGCAGTTTGTTAGATCGCGATCTATCTAATTTGTTTGTCTAAAAAGAATTGCAGACAGATGTATGAAAGTACACAAGTCACACCGTAATTTAAACGTGGCAGACTTTAATGGACAGTAAAACAAAGGCAGAATACCGTATAACTCCAGGCTGGTACAGTAATATTGACAAACGGCTAAACAAATGCAGAGCACCGTAACTTAATTTGAGCGATCAAATGACTTCATGAAAGTCAAAGAGCGGTAACTGATGATACTGTGTTCTGCCTTGGTTTCTCATGGGCTTTTCTCCAAGATACTTATACACATGATAAAGGAGGCCATATATGTCTCAAAATTATCAATTTGACCAAAAATTAAGTTATGGTGTTTTGTCTGTGCACGGCCACACTGCTGTCACTATAGACGGGTGTGGTTTCAGCAACCAGGCACCTCAGCTTCACCCACGTCCCGCCTTTTTGCCCATTTTCGATTATCCGGGAGTGACGCGCTGCCAAAATTGCCACTTTAGGCCTAAAAAACGCTCTTCTGAAACCTACGAGTGACGTCACGGACACTACGTCCATGTTTTTTTTTACAGTCTATGACTAAAACATGTATAAAAACTAATTTTAAAACCCCATTGCAAATGTTTTATTGAAAGTACAATACATTAAATGCCATAAAAATTATAAAATACAATTAAATATGACGTGTCTGTATAATATGTGGCTTTTAAAATATTTTATATTAATTTGCAGGACTTGTTTTGTTTTGTTTTATGAAGAGCTTGTTTTATATAGGCCAGAAAGATATATTAACTACTTCTCATCCTTTTATTTACACAAATGTCTTGTTAAAAATGTCTACAAATTGATGAATCTGATCCGAGATAGGGTAAAAAACATAGACGCTGGCTCAATGTTTCGCCGCTGGGAGGCGATCTCAATGAATTCGCATGATTCACTGGTTCCCAGAGATCGCCCCCAATGAAAATCCATTGAAATTTCGAAACGTTTCGAAACAGTTATGACGTAATGAAGCCTCGTTTACTAAAATCACGTGACTTTGGCAGTTTGAACTCCGAACCACTGTTTCGAAACAAATTATTCACAAAAGTTTCGAAGCTTCATGAAGCAGTGCTTCGAAAGCGGCCATCACTACTATGCACTTTTTGGTTAAATACAGTGTTATTTATATATTATCATAATATTTATCAAAATTTTGAATTATATTTAATAACCCATTTAAGCCCACCGGCAACTATAGTTGCTGCAGTTTATAGTTGTCATTTTCCTTTTGTTAGTATTTTTCTAGATGTTATCCATGCTTTATTTCTCAATGACATGCAAGCAAACAACCAAATAAAGGATTTATAAAAGAAAAAAAAAAAGTATTCACATCCTTCCTGTCACATGAGTCTGTCAAGTTCCTACCCCTACTTCCAGGAAGCATGGCGAAGGCAAACCCTCCCAAATAAATGTAATTTTCATGTTACTAATGAGTATTTTTTTGTTGACATAAGGGGCAACATATTGAGGCACCTTTATCCAGTTTGGAAGCATTTCATTCTAACTGGTCAAGGACCCTAATTATTTTTATGACTAGTAGCTTATGATTCCATTTTAATGTTGAAATTCAGACAAGTAATTAGTTTACATTTACATTATTATATGAAATTACCTACTACAGTTAGCCATTGAATAATATGCTCCTAAAAAAAAATGCGTAATTTTCTTTCAGGTATACCTTTTTTATTTTACAGATGTAATATTTTCTTCATTCTATTTATTTGTATTAATTTATTTTCATTTAACTAACACACCTCTAAGAATGAAAATACCTGCATGTTCAATAATAAGTAAATAAATAAACAAACAAACAAACAATCATGGGTGTAGCCTACACATGATAATTATTTAAATTATCATATATTTAAAAAAAGAATATCATTAATTTCATGAATATCAAGGACTTTTGTCAGGGTTAATCCATTTGACCTAATCAATTTGTGCCTATTCATAAAATATGTGATATTTTACATATTTACATAAAGTATAGTATGCAAATATGTTTATGTACATTTATAAAACTACTTGTACCTTAACTGTAGTGCTCCTTGTAGGCTACTTCTATGCTACTTATACTAAAACTGCTTACATAAGGGAAAGTTTCATTTTTCCAAAAATGGAAAGTGTGTCATTATTGTGTCATCTTCAAGTTGCAAACCTATAAGATTATTTCTTCTGTTGAGCACAAAATAAGATATTTTGTAGAATGTTGGTAACCAAACAGTTAAATGCGCAATTTTCTTTCAGGTATACCTTTTTATTATATACTGTAGATGTAATATTTTCTTCATTCTATTTATTTTTATATTTATTTATTTTCATTTAACTTTTTGATACACAATACCCTGTTGGGGCAACTTAATGGCTGCACTTTGTTCTGCACTATGTTCCACCACTTTAAGACAAATTGATTTGTTGTGTTTTCATATTCAAGGGATTATAATATAAGCTAGATGCAACTTTTTGGGGGGTTTGCATTGAATGTTCTTTGATTTTTATGCATGATAAATTTGTTTATGAATAAAGATTGATCTGTTGAAAGCAGTTATTTTGAGTTAGATGCCAAAAGCTCCTCCTATTCAAATTTGACATCGAAGGTGTGCATACAACATATTTGCCCACTGGCAACTATAGTTGCCGCACATTCAAATGCGATTTTCAAGAAAAAAAAAAAAAAAAACCTGGGAAAATAAAATAAAGAACATGTTCACATAGGACACTAGTGTCAATGATTGTCTTCTGGACAACTGTCAGATCAGCAGTCTTCCCCATGATTGTGTAGCCTAGTGAACCAAACTGAGAGACCATTTTGAAGGCTCAGGAAACCTTTGCAGGTGTTTTGAGTTGATTAGCTGATTGGCATGTCACCATATTCTAATTTGTTGAGATAGTGAATTGGTGGGTTTTTGTTAAATGTGAGCCAAAATAATCACAATTAAAAGAACCAAAGACTTAAACTACTTCAGTCTGTGTGCATTGAATTTATTTAATACACGAGTTTCACAATTTGAGTTGAATTACTGAAATAAATGAACTTTTCCACGACATTCTAATTTATTGAGATGCACCTGTATATGCATGAAACATGTATGGGTTAACTTCTATTTAACTTCAATTTTAATTTTAGTTCGTTTTAGTAATCTTGTTAGCCTATGTGTTTTTTCATTGTATTACTTTTTATATTAAACTTTAATTTATTCCAGCTTTAGTAATTTTAGTAGCCTACTTCAACTTAAACTTTATTTCAGTTATTTTATTTATTTATTAAGTTACTTAAGTTTAAGTTTTTCATCTAATACTGTGTACCATTATTGCTGAAAAACTGCTCTGGCAAGCCAGTGTGGGAGAATGTTGTAGTCATGGTAGATGTAGCGTTTTTACAGGAAGTTCCTCTGACCATTTCGAATATGCGTCCACTACTACCAGGAACATTTTGTCAAGAAAGTGTCCCGCATAGTCAATGTGGACTCGCTGCCAGGGACTGGTGGAGAATTCTCACACAAGATGATGCTTGTGGCTGCTGCTGAATCTGCTGACACCCAAAACATGTTTTATATAGATCTTCAATTTGGCGATCTAGTCCAGTCCACCAAACACAACTTCTGGCCAGGCTTTTCATTTTAACACCACCTAAATGTCCTTCATGTAAGGCAGTCAGTACCTTGGCTCGTAGCTTGTGTGGCACAATTACTCAGGTACCCCACATGACACATCCTTGTTTTACAGAAAGCTGCTCACGGCGGTTTGAGTTGTCAGGAAGTTGGGGGATCTCCTCTAGCTGGCCATACTTTCATAGTCAGGTCAAACACTTTGGCCAGTACAGGATCTTGACGTGTCTCCCTTTGAATTTGAGCACTTGTGACAGGTAAAGTTTCCATTTGCGTGATGTGAAACATGTCCGTGTCATCTTTGACATCATCTGAGTTCTCCTGAAGAAGACGTGACAATCCATCTGCATTGCCATGGTACCTTGTGCCCTTGAACTTAATTGAATAGTCATGACCACCGAGAAATAACACCCAACACTCTAGTCGTGTAGCAGCCATCACTGGAACACTTTTGCTAGGGCTGAAAATAGCCACTAAAGGTTGATGAACAGTGATCAGAGTGAAGTGTTTTCCATATAAATATTGATTAAACTTCTTCACTCCCCATACCAAGCTTAAGCCCTCAAGATCAATATGTGCATATTTGCATTCTGAAGCAGTCAAAGACCTAGATGCAAATGCAATTGGCCTCTCAGTTCCATCAGTCATTTTGTGAGACAATACGGCACCTATACAGTATGGTGAAGCGTTGCATGCTAGACACAAAGGGAGACTGGGGTTATAGTGTGTTAGTGCAGTCTCTGAAGTGACCAGTTGTTTAGCTGTCTTGAAAGCCTTGTCAGACTTTTTGGAGCACATTCATTTACTTTTCCATTGCAGCAACACATTCAATGGATACTACTGTGGAAAGATTTGGCAAGAATTTGTTATAATAATTCACAAGTGCAAGAAACGAACGAAGCTGGTTCACATTTTCTGGTCCCGGAGACTGTTATGCCTGTTTATTGTCAGGTACTTTTTTTTTTAAGATTCTTCCATGTCCATGTGTAAGTACGCCTGAGAAAGATCAATTTTTGAAAAGCGCTGCCCACCTGATAGTGATGCAAAGATGTCCTCAATGCGAGGCAATGGATACTGGTCCGCCTGCAAGACTGGGTTAATTGTGACCTTGAAGTCACCACAGATTCTTACATCACCACTTTTCCTGACAATTGGAACTATAGGTGTAGTCCAGTCAGTCCAACTTACTTTAGACAGGATTCATTGGTCTTCTACACTGTAAAAAAAAAAAGTCAAATGACTGGCAGCTATGACTGCCAAACAAAAACCATACAAATAAAATATATTTATTCAAATAAAGTGCAAAAACAGTAATTTTACAGACATTTTCATTAAAGGTTTTACAGAAAAACACTGTTATTTTACAGATTTGTCCTTGTTTTAATTAAGATATTTTGCTTTAATTTTAATTTTTTTGTTCAGGAATGAAGCAAGCGCTGGCAGGGATGCCGGAAGTATGGCACCGAGACGCAGCGTCTCCTTCCCTCGAGGAACCATGTAACCTGAGACGTTCCACTTCAGGAACTCGAGCTGCGTCGGAGAATGCTTTGGGAACGAGAATGCCCACGCCACCAGACTTGCAAATCCCTGCCTAGTGTGGAAGAGCACAACTAAGGCGAGAGAAAGGGGAGCCAGGAGTGGCTAAAGTAGGCGGGGCCCGCCGTCCCGAATGCCCTTCCTTTGATATTCCAATACCTTGACCATTCCAATTTGTTTTTTTTTTTCTTTTCTTATTTTGAGTAAAAGTTGTTATTCTTTCATATGGCATTTTAACATGTGTTAGTAACATAATATTTCACATTTGCTAAACACATCCTAGAAAAGTTGAACACCTTGGTTTTTACCCTGTTGTTTTCCTGACTGTAGGTGAGAGCAGTATCCTTATACATCGTCTTCCTGACACATTTTAAAAAGTCCTATTCTTTTTTTTAATCTTTTTTAGTTTGATCATCATTCAGCCAAGCACAAAAGTGCTATTTTTGAATGTTATCGTATATAGCTCTACATCTAAAAAAAAGAGGGGTGCTCTTAAGAAAACTGCACTGATGTCAAAGATCAACCAGCAAGAAGCTGAGAGGGAACTCTCAGAATGGTTCACTGGAACAAGAGCCAGAGGAGGACTGAGAATGTCTAGAATGCACAGATGTCTGTCTGCAGTGTAAGCAGTATTGAAAAATGTATAGTTGCTGTCCCCAGTTTATTTCGTGTGCAAATGTTCAAACTTTCAGTAAACACTGGTTCAAATACATATTCAAAATGTGTGTTAACGTTAACAATTACATTCATTTTAACAATTAGGTATCAGAATATAGCATAATATGATGGGTAGTTTCAATAAAATTGAAAATATTTCAATTTCACTGTGTGCTCTAATGCTTTATTTTTTTATGTGAAAACCTGCAGTCATACTGGACCCCTGAAATAGAAACCTTTTTTTTTTTCAGATGGGCTGTAAGCATATTGTCTTGTTGGGCCCACCCCAACACCCAGTGTAATCCTGTTTGTAATCTATGTAGGCAGATTTCATGTCTGCATTCAGGAAAACATGGACAATCCCACTCGCAACCCACAATTTATCCCATGTAGTCCCCACATAGTTTGAAGATGGGATCCAGATAGGTTTTGAGTATGTTTCCTAGTTGGGCCCCACCTAAAACCCAGTGAAATCCTGTACAAAACCCACATGGGACCAACATGGAACCTGTGGACAAACCCACTTACAACCCATATTAAGAATGAACCCAGATGGGTTTTGCATATGATCCCTAGTTGGGCCTCAACTAAAGCCCAGTGAAATCCTGCATAAAACCCACATGGGTATGTTGTATGGGGCCAACATGGAACCTGTGGACAAACCCACTTAAAACCCACATTTCAGCTCATGTTGTAACCTTGTAGTACCCACATAAAACCTAAAGCTGGGGCAAAGATGGGTCTTGCACATGTTGCCAGGTGGGGCCCACCTGTTGGCAAGTGCAATCCCACATGAAATCCAAGTGGGCAATTGGCATTGGGACATTATGGAACTCACGGTCCTGATCACCATGTTGGGGGTTATTCTGCGATAACAACCGGCTGGATGTACATTATCCCTTAAGAGATGTGGCATGTTAGGCGCCTTCGCACGTGTCCCCTACTCCATCTGTAAGCAACTTTGCAGAACTTTCAAGGTATGACAGACACAAATACTTCTTTGTGGTTTACTGCATGACGTCATGGGCCAGTTCTGTTATGTTTTTACACTTACACAACAGTAAGAAAGACAATCAGATCGGAGCATTGAACATGTTTTCACTGTGCAATTGCAATTATCACATTCAAAATTAATTAAAAAAGCACTAGAGTAGCGCAAATGCAGAATGTCAATGTCAACTTTATTTATATAGCACCATTAAAAACAACCATTGTTGACCAAGGTGCTGCACAACGTGTCCAAAAACAGTCAATAATAAAACCAAATACTACAACAGATTACACACACATAATATTAATAACTACACAAATGATCTAAAACCCAAAGAAAATAGATATGTTTTGAGCTTCACCTTAAAATTATGAAGCGTAGTAGCAGTTCTGATGAAAACAGGTAGACTGTTCCACAGTTTCGGTGCAGCAATGGCAAAACACGATCCCCTCTCAGTTTCTACGTAATGTTCCTCGGGTTAGGTTGTCTCTACTCTCTTCAATGACCTCAGAGACCTTACTGGATTGTGAATGGATAGTAGGTTAGAAAGGTATTCAGGTGCTAATTCATTCAAGGATTTTAAAAACAGGAATAACACTTTAAAATCAATTATGTAATGGACTGCAAGCCAGTGCAAAGAAATTAAAACTGGAGTAATGTGCTCTCATTTCCGCACACCTATTAGAAGCCTGGCAGCAATATTATGTACCATCTGAAGGCGGGAAAGAGATGACTGATTGATGGCCATATAAAAGGAATTACAGTAGTTTTGTTGAAATAAAAGCATGAATCACCTTTTAAAAGTCCTTAAAAAATGGTTTTACCTTAGCTAGGACACTGTGATGGAAAAAAATGTTTTTGACCACAGAACAAATCTGTTTGTCAAATTTAAGAAAACTATAAAAAAAACACACCCAAATTCTTCACTAATGGTTTGACAAATGGAAACAGCTGAGCGAAATCTAGACAAGAGAACCTATCAGCTTCTGAAGTTTCAAAAACTATAATCTCAGCTTTGCTTTCATTGAGGTTAAGAAAATGTATGGACATCCAAGCCTTCACATCAGCAAGACAAGCCACCAGAGTATCCAAGCCCCTCTTATCTGATTCCAGGGGGATATACATTTGGGAATATTCCGCATAACAATGAAAATAAATAATGTATTTCTTAAAAACAGGCCTCAGAGGAAGCATATACAATGAGAATAAAATCAGAGCAAGAATAGAGCCTTGCGGTACACCACAAGTAAAAGGAGCTGCACCTGAAGTAAATTCACCAATATTAACAGAGAAGCTTCTATTAGACTGAAACCATTTAAGAGCATTTCCCCAAATGCCTGCACAGTACTCCAATCATGAGATGAGAACAGCACGGTCAACTGTGTAGAACGCTGCACTCAAATCTAACAGCACTAACACCGCAGACTTGCCAGAATCAACACTCAATAAATAATTTAGAATGGAAAGCTTCAAAAATCTTGTTTCCATTCAGAAAGCTCTGCAGTTAGTGAAATACTATTTTCTCCAGAATCTTAGACATGAAATAAAGGTTAGAAACTGGTCTAAAATTGTCAAAACTGTCGGGTCTAAATTGGGCTTTTTAAGAAGTGGATGAATAATGGCATGCTTCATATCCTCTGGTACTATTCCAGTTACAAGTCAATTGTTCATAATCATTTGAACATTAGATCCAATCGCCTCGAAAATTTCATTAAAAATCTTAGGGGGAAGAACATCAAGGGCAGATCCAGATGGTTTAAGCTGACCTACAGTATCTTGAAAGAAAGGCAAAGACACAGGTTCAAACTGACTCAAAAAACTAGTGCAAATAGGAGGAACAGAGGGATTATAAAGAGAAGACACAATATTCAACCTAATATCCCTAATCTTGTCCACAAAGAAATTCAGAAATTTGTCACACATATAGACAGAGACTCTGTAGGGTACAAACCAACAGAGGGGTTCACAGCAGTATTTATTATATTGAAAAGTGCTCTAGGACTGTGACAGTTTTTTTTTTTTCTCAACAAGATCTGAAAAACACTTGGACTTTGCTCTCCTTACTGTTTTCTGATACTGTATCAAAGTGTCCCTTACTATTTCATATGAAATTTGAAGCTTGTCCTTTTTCCACTTTCTTTCAGCCCTCCGACAGATTTGACGTAGAGCACAGGTACTATCAACGAGCCAGGGCTCTGATTTTATTTACATTTTTTAGCTTTCAAAGGAGATAAAGAGTTAAAATATTAGTGCAGGTAATATTAACAGATTGAGATACTCTGCACCATTCCCATCATGATAAAATAGGTCAGATGTATGAGACTTTCCTTAAAAACATCAGAAAATCAATTGCTAGTAGTTGATGAAATTGTCCAAAAAAAAGGCAGTGTGGCATTAAGACTAGTTGAAAGCCTTTCAAAGTTAGAAATAATACCTCCTAAAAAGTCTGAGAACTCATTAATAAAGCCTTTGTGTAGTTCAGGTGGTCGATAAATTACTGAAATCGCCACTGGATTATCGAGTTCCAGTACAAACAACTGAAGTTCAAAGCTCAAATAAACATCAGCCGCTAATGTCCGAAGCAAAAGTTCTGTTTAACCGCGACACTTCCGTGTCTTCTCCGTCTCTTGTGGTGCTTCCTCCCATGCAAAAGGCACGGTAAGTGGCACAAATAATCAGGTATAGCCATCAACGATGGTGGTGGAACAAACTGTGTACCACTCTGGACATGATTAAGTAACTCTTCAGTGGTATTTTTAATGTCAATCAGAGTTTGTCGATCATACATTAAAAGTGATGAAACATTTTGTAAAATAACAGACATAAAAAAAAACATTAAAACAAACGGTCCCACTTTATATTAAGTGTCCTTAACTACTATGTACTTACATCAAAAAATAAAATAAATAATAATAATAACAAGTACAATGTATTTATTGTGTTCATATTGTATTGCAAAACACTTTTGCTTCTATTGACGTGGGATACAGGTAAGGTTAGTGACAGGTTTGGTGGTATGGGTAGAATTAAGGGTGGGTTAAGGTGTAAGGGATGGGTCAACAGTGTAATTATAAATGTAATTACAGAAATGTATTACAGATGTAATTACATGCAGGTATTTTTAAAATAGAAGTGCAATGTAAAAACATGTATGTGCGCAATTAATGCATTGTACCAAATTATTAATTAAAGGGGTCATATGATGTTGCTAAAAATAACATTATTTTGTGTATTTGGTGTAATGAAATGTGTTTATGCGGTTTAAGGTTAAAAAAACACATTATTTTCCACATACTGTACATTATTGTTTCTCCTCTATGCCCCGCCTTTCTGAAACATGTCGATTTTTACAAAGCTCATTGGTCTGAAAAGCGAGGTGTGCTCTGACTGGCCAGCTATCCAGTGCATTGTGATTGGCTGAATACCTCAAGCATGTGACAGAAATGTTACGCCCCTGACCATACTGTTATGCAGTGTCCCGGCCGGACGACGAGACAAACACATTAAAACCCATTATAAACAAGGCATTTGTTGCATCCAGTGGGGACATAATTACTGATTATAATGATTTATACTGTCTTTTGCCGCATAAACGTAAAACCATGTCTGCATTTGTGATCGGAGAAATGACAAAACAACAAGTGCTACTCTACACTGCTCAAAACTCG
>NW_015547751.1:123069-125486 GCF_001515605.1 Sinocyclocheilus anshuiensis
CTAGAGGTCATGAATGCATGAACTAGCTTTTCTGCATCAGAAACAGGTAACATGTTTCGTAGCTTGGCAATGTTTCTAAGATGGAAGAATGCTGTTTTTGTAACATGGGAAATATGATTTTCAAAAGACAAGTTGCTATTTAATATAACACCCAGAGTTTTTACTGTAGAGGAGTAACAGTACATCCGTCTAGCTGCAAATTGTAATCCAAGAGATGCTGTGTACTGTCCTTTGGTCCAATAAGTAATATCTCTAATATGATAATTGAGATGACTCCCCATTTAAATGAACAAAGTGGTAGCGGACTCAAATTCTTCATAGAGATCTTTTTTTTTTTTTTGCAGGAAAGAGCACAATTGAGCAGACAACTTTTTCTAAAAAATTTTAGACATAAACGGAAGATTTGAAATGGGTCTGTAATTTGCCAGTTCACTACGATCTAGTTGTGGTTTCTTAATAAGAGGCTTAATAACCGCCAGCTTGAATGGTTTTGGGACGTGACCTAAAGACAACGACGAGTTAATAATATTGAGAAGCGGATCTTCGGCTACAGGTAACAACTGTTATTGTATTTCTGATGTTATCTATTTTATCAGTGAAGAAATGTATAAAGTCATTACTATTAAACTGTGAGGAAATATTTAGATCGGGTGGCGTTTGGTTATTTGTTAATCTAGCCACTGTGCTAAATAAAAACCTAGGATTGTTTTGGTTATTTTCTATGAGTTTATATTTATCTATTTTATCAGTGAAGAAATTCATAAAGTCATTACTATTAAACTGTGAGGGAATATTTAGATCGGGTGGCGTTTGGTTATTTGTTAATCTAGCCACTGTGCTAAATAAAATCCTTGGATTGTTTTGGTTATTTTCTAATAGTTTGTGGATATGCTCGGCCCTGGCAGCTTTTAGAGCCTGTCTATAGCTGGACATACTGTTTTTCCACGCAATTCTAAAAACTTCCAAGTTTTTTTCCATTTGCGCTCAAGACTACGAGTTTCTTTCTTGAGAGAATGGGTATTACAGTTGTACCATGGTGAAAAACAAAAAGGTTTGTTTTTCTCTAACCTTTTTCAATTTGATGGGGGCAACTGCTTCTAATGTATTAGAGAAGATAGTGCCCATGTTGCTAGTCATTTTGTCTAGTCCATGTGTATTTATGGGTACACAGAGCAGTCGAGATAAATCAGGCAGGTTATTTGTGAACCTGTCTTTGGTGGCAGGAACAATAGTTCTGCCTGGACGATAACGCGGAGCCATATAGTTAATATCAGTAATACGCAGCATGCACAATACAAGCATATTACTTCAAACAAATTATACTTGAAACCAGACCACTGAGAAATACTGAAACCTCCCCCTTTACCTTTTGCAACACCGCCGCCACGACCAGTCTGACGGGGCTCATGCTTATAACAGTAGCTTGCTGGAGTAGATTCATTTAGACCAATATAATAATTTGGTTTTAGCCAGGTGTCAGACAAGCAGTGTACATCAAAACTATTATCTGTGATCATTTCATTTACAATAACTGCTTTGGGTGTGAGTGATCTAATGTTTAGGAGTCCAAACTTTAAAAATTGTTTTTGTTCATTTATTTTACATTTTTCTGGTTTAATCACGATCAGATTTTTTCTAGATCCTCCATTACATTTATATTTTGACCTCCCTATTCGGGGAACAGACACAGTCTTTATAAATTGCACAGCTCAAGTACTTCTATCATTTAAGCGGGTAGAACAAAAGTCATCATGGCAGTTATTTGAGATTTGACTTACTAGTCATATGGAGTGCAGCGTCCTGGAGATGTTGTCCGACAGGAGTTCAGCTCTGACTCTGCTGGGGTGCAGGCCATCAACGTGAAAAAGCCTAGCGGGCGATGCTAACGGGCTATATGCTAATAGCGGACTCGGGAAATCAAAATAAAACTAGTGATAACAAGACTCTCTGATTTTTTTTGTTGTAGAATACGATAGGGGATATATTCACACGTTATAGAAACGAAAATGATGGTGTATAAAATTGATTGCTCAACCTCAAAACACACGGCAGCAACAAACAGGAAGTGATGTAATGCTATCACACTATTGCTATTTCCTCAGCGACCAGCACGGATCAGCTCCAGGCATGACAAAGTGGATATCGTCCTCTTTTGGAAGGCCAAACAAAGTAGTTTCGCTTTCACAACGAAACACACAGTGCCTTAACAACATGGCGGCAGCGGCAACAACAATACTACAGAGAGAATAAAAGTTACGCCTTCTTTCTTTCTTTCTTATGCATATCTTCCTACATCGTGACGTAGACATGTGGGGGCGTGTTAGAACGAGCCATTTTAAGTAGGCGTGGTTGACTCTTAACTTTTATAAAGAATATCTCTTTGGATTTGAGACTTTAGTCTTTGCAACTTTACAGAT
>NW_015547751.1:125871-130335 GCF_001515605.1 Sinocyclocheilus anshuiensis
GCACCAAGAGCTTGTAACACTCCAAAGAGAAAGGAAAAATTGAAATCGCATCATATGACCCCTTTAAAATGTAAGTACATAGTAGTTAAGGCCTCTTAATATAAAGTGGGACCAAACAAATGGGAAAACACACCAGGCAGCAGATAGCAAGCCACGCACACACTGGCACCATCATTACAGAATACTATTTTAGTTATTGACTCAATATAAAACAAAAACTGTCAACTCCATTAATGCTTTGTCTGTTATTTCTTCACCGAATAACATCTGTAGATGGAAATGAAGTGCTCGAGATGATGAAAATGCTGCACACGTGGTGATGTGGGTTAGTCTTATGTGCCTTTAGGTTGGTGAATTGACTGACTGACTCACTGACTGACTGACTGACCTCTGGGTCAATAACAACTCAACAACTTAACCAAAGAATATTGACCCATTACCAAATGAAAATGGTATAGATCAGGGGTGTCAAACTCAGTTCCTGGAGGGCCGCAGCCCTGCATAGTTTAGTTCCAACCCTGCTCCAACACACATACCTTGTAGTTTTCAAATAAGCCTTAATGACTTGATTAGCTGGATCATGTGTGTTTAATTAGGGTTGCATCTAAACTGTGCAGGGCTGTGGCCCTCCAGGAACTGAGTTTGACACCCCTGGTATAGATCAATTTTATAGCTCAATTTAACTCTTATCATGACACACAGAAAAGAGCAAATGTAGTCAGTTTTCTTCAGCCAGAAAGAAATTAAGGTTTTTCAGGAAAACATTCCAGGAGTTTTCTCCATATAGTGGACTTCAGTAGGGATCAAGGGGTTGAAGGTCCAAATTGCAGTTTTAATTGCAGCTTCAAAGGGCTCTTCACGATCCCAGCCACTTCCTGGGTTAACACTTTATTCCGTAACCATAGGCAGCTTTGATTTATATGCTGTTTAATGCTTGATAATCACGTTATTTTGCATATGCATCAGCATACATATGCGATCGTTTGTTTCTGCTTCTTCTTCGCCGTGTTTTGATCCAGGGATTCAATACTCTTTCAGAAGATGCGCAAGTGAAAACACAAAAAGCCAGAAAGATCTGTCAATGGTTTGTTTTAGTTTATAGTTATTAGTTTTAATTTGTTCTTACATGTGCACCAAACCTTTCTTCTGTTCTTGCGATAACACCTGTAACCGTCGCGACAGTGGCATTACATTAAAGATGACAACTTCCATAACACCAGGAAGTCTTATCACAACCGACACAACACTATTTAATTAATGAGCCCTATCTAGGTGCAAGTTTATCCGTCACATCTTAATTAACTGACAGGGACTTCTAATGCTTTTTTCCCCTCATAACTCAGTGCTATCTCTGTGAATTTCAGGAACGTGGTTTCTAGATATAGCTCATCTTTCCTTTAATGTAAGTCTATGAGACTGTTTTTACATCTCAGCAAGTCTCAATAAGTTTTAATTGTAAAATTGTTTAAATAATCACCACAAACACTCCTCATTTATATGTGGATTCATGTTAGACATAAGAAGTGTTGACTTTCATAAAGGAAATACCTAAATCAAAACCCAGACATTAAGTAAATAACGTCCTATCACATCTTGTGTTCTACTTGACTATTTATACGCCTTTTTTTTTTCTCCTAAGTTTGGTGTCCCTTGATATTTATAACATGAGTCATAGCGTTAGATTGACCTTTCAATGGCTCTGGCAGGTTTCCAGATGCTTGTCAGCCTTGTTCTACTTTCCCTACAGATAGACTCACCACAGCCACTCTCAGCTTGTTTTCAGATGTCTAGAATTCTGTCTGGCAAACCATGACCTCAAGTCCCTGGACAGCCAGAGGAGTGTGGAGACAGAGATACAGGCTGAGAAAGATGGGAAGGTTGAGGATGATGCAGATTGGCATATACCTGGACTGTGTGCTTATTTTAATTATTTATTTTATCATTATTAAGTTTTTTTTTTATACTGTAGTTTTGGCAAAAGGGGTCAGAGTCTGATAGAGAAGGTGGACATGTACAGTGAGCTGCCTACTTAGCATTATTAGACATCATAGGAACTCTTTATATGCGAAAGTTTTTCCAAATGGTAGGTGGTATGATTATGCTGCTTATTAAAACGATAGTTCTCAGCTGGAGGTTTGCAACCCAAACAAAGAGGAAATGAATGAAAATACAAATTATATACAAAATTTCACATTTATATATTGTGGTGTTTTTTTATTATTTATTTAACTTTAGATTTTAAGATTTTAATTAGATTTTAAGGACATTTTTTGTTTACTTTTCAAAAATGTAATACATTATTTTGGTATTATGCTGTGTTTTGAATATAAATGGTTTTCTTATAGTGTTTGCAACCCAGTAAAAGATGAAAAAATAATGCTAAATGCAAATTATAGAATGTAAAATTATGTCATGTCACACTGGTTGATTGATTGATTTTTCACATGTTCCCTTTGCAGAGAAGGTGGTCCCATAATACATGGGTAGATGTAATAATAAAAAAAAATACTATTGACTATTTTACTCAATATATGTATGTACAGTACTTTCCATTTTTAAGGTCATTAGAGTGTCACGCCGTTAGCTTAGCAACATGCTAATGCCAAACTCTGCTGAAATCAATTGTGATTTATCCCTTTCACACATGTTTAAAATATTCTAGCTGAGCCCCCAGCTTGATTTTTTTTTTTAGGCGACAGTTATTTTGGAATGTATCGCTTTACTTTTTCCATGGAGACTTGTCATGTTTGTCACGTGACACACCACAGCCACAATAGTGCTGTGTGACATATGTATCGCTTTTATTTAATGTTTCCTTTTTTATTCAAAATATTCACAAACATGTTTACTATAATATGAAATATGTGATATTCCGAATCTCAAAAACTTAGTAAATGCAAAGAAGTAAATGTAAATGTATTTGGTAGTCTAAACACCTTTGTAATAAACACGGGTGATGGGCGCCACCATGTTAGTTTACGCTGAATCGAGCTGTGGGATTTACAACCCGTAAATTCATCATCTCCTCCCGAAAGACATTAAAAGGAACTTGAGCTGCATCGGAGAACGCTTTGGGAACGCCCTTCAGCGTGACCGGCTCTGAATCACATGTGTAATCAGTCCAATGGGCGAGACGTCACAGGCGGGGTGACGTAGCGACCAGGAAGCTTAAAGGCATGTGCGGTGAAACCGGCTTTCTGTCATTCAGCAAGCGCTCTGTGTGTGTGTCAGTCTGATATCTGTTTGTGAGTCTTATTTAATGTTGTGTGTCACGAAATCATGTCAAAAGCACAAGACAAAACCAAACACCTCGAGGGCGAGGGCAGGCAGCATTTCAGGCTGTGTGTTCCTCCCTGCCTGCATTATATTACGGGTGGGGATACACACAGTTTGTTTGTTGTCTGCTTGGGAGCGAAGCACGCAGATTCAGCTCTCGAGGGACTGCCCATATTGCAAGCGTTTGTTACTGCCTTGCTTCGCTCTCAGAGGGCTCTTTTTGAGGAGAGAGCCTTCACTAGCGTAATCCAGTGCCCGCTCTCGGGGTTTCGGAAGCCCGCGCTGCGGTCCTTCCCCCCGGGGATAGGACGCGACGCTCCGCCTGTCTTTCTTCGAGGAGATTGATACGGAGGGCGTCGAAGAGCTTGCCAGTTACACAAGCATCAGTTACACAAGCATATTATGCCTAATATTATAATGAGCAGCATTCATGGGGAGCGGAGCTCATGCAGTCAGCTCTCGGGGGGCTGATTGTGCTTTTCCCGCTGTTAAGCGCTCCGCTCTCGCCGGGCATGCTCTGAGGAGTGTGTCCATGCCTGTGATCTTGCGACACATATTATTACATAATTCGGTTTTTGATGTTAATCTTACTCACCAGACCGTATTTGCTCGTCTGGTTGTTTGACTGCATTTAACTCTGAAGAATAAAGTATTTATCTGACTATGAGAAGTTAGATATAGAGAGGCTCTTGGGATAAAAATTTCTCGAGTGAGAGCACGCGTTTACCTCTCTTCCTCTGAGGAGGTTGAGGCAGTCAGCAGGGGCTGCTGGGCGGGAGCAGTCCCAACCTACCCTGTTCCAGCTCCTCAATCTGGGGGCGTCACTTCTCGTACTCCACAGAGTCTAGAGTCAGAGTGGTGCTCCCAGGCCGAAGGCTTCTAGCGGAAGGCGATTCTGCGGACCGTCATTCTCGCTGGATAGTTCAGTGCCCTCAGGAGATCAGTCTGCCAACCCTGCCGGTGTTCCATGGCGCAGCGGTCTCCGGCGAGCACTTAGCGGTAGCGGGTGGCGGCGAATAGCGGTGCTAAGAGGCTCGCGACCTCCACAGAGGTCTCTAGAGTAGCTAGTACGGACATCCCCTGCCGGTCCGCCGCTTCAGGGCACTGAGCTAGCCGCTCTGGTTACACCAGAGGTCAGTCTCGAGAGACTGATTCCCTTAGTAGACTATTTGGCAGTGTGGAAACTGT
>NW_015547751.1:130551-130803 GCF_001515605.1 Sinocyclocheilus anshuiensis
TTAGCCACTCTGGTTACACCAGAGGTCAGTCTCGAGAGACTGATTCCCTTAGTAGACTATTTGGCAGTGTGGGAACTACTGCCAAATATGTCTCAGTGGGTCCTGCACACTGTAGAGAGAGGCTACAGAATCCAGTTGGTTCTCCTCCGCCTCAGTTCAACGGGGTTATCCCCACTTTGGTGGGTCCTGAGCAGGCTCTGGTAATGTAACGAGAAGTAAACACTCTCTTGAGGAAGGAGGCCATCGAGGTGG
>NW_015547751.1:131139-136423 GCF_001515605.1 Sinocyclocheilus anshuiensis
GCTGCGTCAGTTGAACCGCTCAGTCCTGCGACTGAATTTCAGGATGTTCACACTCTTAACAAATTGTGTCTCAGATCAGGTCAGAAGACTGATTTGTCACGATCAATCTAAACGACGCATACTTCCATATCTACATCCTTCCTCATCACAGGAAGTTCCTGAGGTTCGCTTTGGGGGCAAAGAGTACCAATATCGGGTTCTTCCTTTCGGCCTTGTACTCTCACCCCACACTTTCACCAAGTGAAAAGTGACTCCAGGGCATCCGTATACTCAACTACATCGACGATTTGTTGATATTAGCTCATTCAGAACAGACAGTGGTTCGGCATCGAGATGTCATTCTCGCTCACATGAAAGAGTTGGGGTTAACTAAACGCCAAGAAAAGTGTGCTTTCTCCATTACAGAGGACCACTTATCTGGGCGTGGTGTGGGATTCGACCACGATGCAGGCACGTTTGTCCCCTGCTCGGATCGAGTCGATCCTCACGGCAGTCGAGAGAGTGAGAGAAGGCCAGTCACTCACTGTCAAGCAGTTTCAGAAACTGCTGGGTCTGATGGCAGCTGCGTCCAACGTGATACCTCTTGGCCTGCTGTACATGAGACCCCTACAGTGGTTGCTCAAGACCAAGGGGTTCTCCCCGACGGGAAACCCGCTTTGCATGCTCAAGGTCACGGGGAGGTGTCTACATGCCTTAGACATGTGGAGGAAACCTTGGTTCTTGACTCAGGGCTTGGTGCTGGGAGCTCCTTTTCGCCACTCATGAGTGGCCGCTCGACCCGCGGTCTGTGGAGCGGCCACCATCTCACGTGGCAACTGCCTGGAGATGCTGGCCGTGTTTCTAGCAAAGTTGAAACACGTTCTCCCGGACCTAAGAGGTCGCCATGTGTCGGTGCACACCAGCAACACAGCGGCGGTCTCTTATATCAACCACCAGGGAGGTCTGCGTTCGCTCCCCCTTTACAGGCAAGCGCACCAAATCCTCGTGTGGTCCCAGGGCGAACTCCTCTCGCTGAGAGCAGTTCACATTCCTGGGCTTCTCATTATGGGAGCAGACATCCTGTCGAGGCAGGGGCCGAGGCCCAGGGTACGGAGAGTTTTGGCCAGGCTCAGGTGGACCTGATTGTGACTAGAGAGACATCACACTGTCCCCTCTGGTTCTCTCTGACTCATCCAGCTCCACTGGATCGTCCACCACCACCCGGAGCTGTGAAAGTTGTGGGTGTGGCCCCTGAGGGGGCACAGCTCATAGCTTCCGGTCTCTCAACCGAGGTTGTTAAAACCATCGTCCAATCCATAACTCCCTCAACGAGGAAATGTTTCACTTCTTGGTGCGGAGACCGCCAGCTCGACCCAGTTAACTGCCCGGTTGGCACAGTGCTGGAGTTCCTGCAGGCCCGATTCTCCACAGTGTTGACCCACTCCACCCTGAAGGTCTATTGCGGCCTACCATGCCCCTCTCGGTGGCCAGTCAGTGGGCAGACACCCCCTAGTTACACGTTTTCTCCGCGGTGAGCTGAGGCTGAGGCCTCCGGTACGATCTCGTGTCCCTCCGTGGGACCTGGCTGTGGTGCTAGAAGCTCTCTGTAGGCCTCCCTTCAAGCCTATCGAGGAGATCTTGGATCTCCACCTCAAGCTATCAAGACTACTTTTCTTCTGGCAATATCTTCTCTCAAGAAAGTTGGGGATCTGCAGGCCCTCTCAGTGGCCCCTTCCTATTTCGCCCGGTCTGGCCAAAGCGTTTCTGTACTCTCGAGCGGGGTATGTTTCTAAGGTCCCCTCCTCTACACCACGGCCTATAGTACTCCAGGCCTTCAGTCCTCCTCCCTTCAGGGAGCCTGGCCAGCAGAAGCTTAATTGTATGTGTCCAGTGCGAGCACTGGACGCATACGTCCACAGAGCTGCCCTGTGGAGAAGTGCTTGTTTGCTATGGTCCCCCTAAGAGAGGTCTTCCAACTACAAACAGACCCTCAGTCGGTGGATAGTAGATGCCATCTCTATTGCTTATGAGTCCTCTGATCTCCCTTCGCCTCTAGGGGTCAAGGCTCACACTACGATAAGTGTGGCGGCCTCCAAGGCATTCTTGGCAGGTGTCTCTATGCAGGACATCTGCAACGCTATGGCATGGTCCATGCCCCTAACCTTTGTCAGGTTCTATGGCCTAGATATGCGAGCCACTCTGGGCTCTTCTGTTCTCTCGCCCTAGCTGTGCAGGCTTCCACACTAGACAGAGATTTGAAAGTCTGGCGGCATGGGCATACTCGTTCCCAAAGCGTTCTCCGACGCTGCTCGAGTTCCTGAAGAGGAACGTCTCAGGTTACACATGTAACCTTGGTTCCTCGAGGGAACGAGACGCTGCGTCGCAGGGCCATACTTATGGCATCTTTACCAGTGCTTGCTTCACTCCTAGAAGCTGACGCCGGTTTCACCGCACATGCTTTTAAGCTTCCTGGTCGCTACGTCACCCCGCCCGTGACATCTCGCCCATCCATTGGACTGATTACACACGTGATTCAGAGCCGGTCACGCTGAAGGGCATGCGTAACCTGAGACGTTTCCGTTGAACTGGGAGAAGAGTGGAGTAAACTTTATAGTTACCTACACAATGTATATGATATGAATAAAATATGTTGTCAAATTATAATTGAATTGATTATTATTGCCGCTTCCATAGACATTGGTGTGTATTTTACAAACTATAAATGTATTGATTTGCTAGTACTTATGTATATTTAAAATTCTAAAACCTAAAATAAGCATTATATGGTTGAAAACACTGAATAATTATGATAATATGATAAGCGCTCAGCACATCCCTTTCTGGCACGCACTGAATGCACTGAACGTTCTAATCACACTGGTGTGATCTTACACTCCAGGAACCAGCCTTGAGTGATCACATTAGGGTGATTGTATGCGTCAAAAGATTAATTGTGATTTATATGTGCTTATACCATGGCCTGTCTGAATACTTGATTTTGATTGGCTGAAAGGTGTGCATTAAAACCATTTATTACACGGATTCTGATTGGTCAGTCGTGACATTCCGAGGTATGTTATCCCTCAATAACAACTGGTAAAAGCTAATAACACAGGCTCATCCGGGTAACTGAAGTCGCCGCTATATGCTTGCTGGGAACAGTTTTTCTTTGTGGAAAGTTTGCGTTTGGTTCAAATATTAAAACTCAATTCAATATTATGTGTACAATTATTTAATTATGTCATCCTGGTATCACGGACTCGCTCTCGCAGTTCATACAAACGCAGCTGCTCATGTGCTGCCATTTTGTGACGATTGTTTTGTACACTGTAATGGATTGTAAGATAACTAACAAACTGGTAAGATTTTAAAACATTTTAAATCAATATCTTTTATCGCCTTAATTATTTATGTGGTGAAATGTTGTGTAATGACTGCACCGCATCCCTTAAATGTCCATCTAGTTTGAACTTGCTGCTTGCTAGCAACTGCTCTGTTCACGGAAGCTTTGTGTTCAAATATTTTAACTCAAATCAGTATTTTGTGTCTAATTATTTACTTATGTGGCAAGTAGCCGTGTTATAAGCGGGATAATGTACATCCAGCCGGTGGTTATTGCTGAATAACCCCCTTCAGGGTGATACAAGACCCCTCTGCTTCGAGTCGGGGTCCTGATCACCCTGTCGGGGGTTATTCTGTGATAACAACTGGCTAGATGTACATTATTCCTTACTTAATGCACATGTAGTTCCAGTCAGTTTAATCATTGTTCCATATTAATGCACAGAAATTAGATGGAGGCACCCAACGTGATGCAGAAGGTGGCTGTCTCCGCAAAGTTTATGAGGTTCCATTTTAGTTAAAGATGATTCCTTCCTGTCTGTACATTCAGTAGACAGCAAGGCAGCTCGTTGTGCTTTGGAACAGAGCAACAGTCAGGTATCAGGCCTTGAGATAAGAACATCCCACAGAAGCTTTCTTTCTTGGATGTGATCATCTATGAACTACAGAAGGGTCTCTGTTTTCAGTGGAGCCGAGATCAGCAGATGAGTCATTCTCTTTGACATGCAGATACTGACAGAAGGGAAATAATAACTGCAAAGCGTTGACAGCAAAATGTCAGGCATCACTGGAGACATTCATCGTTCCTTATTATTCCTCATTTCCACATTTCAAATCATGATATTTTTCTCTCTCTTTCTTTCTCTGTAAATAATTGTCAGATGGAAATTGATCTTTCACTAAACATGCTTTAAAAGCATTACTGACCAATCCCACATTAACAACCGTTGCCAAGCACCATCAAACTATTTTTAAGCTATTTTCTAAAGAGAATATGTGTGTACTTTTACAGAAGTTATCCAAAAAAATATAGTTGTTGCCAGGGCTCTTACATTAGATATTAAGATCCTTACAGAATGAATTATATACTCATATATTTTTCTGAGTAAGCAACATTATTGGTAACAGGGATGTATTTTGAATACATTTGTGCAGTGTACATTTTTTGCTTATAATGCTACTGCAAGCATATTTCACAAAATAAATATCTATTTTGTTTGGAGAAATCCTCCCCTATGCTGCTCATGTCCATTCTGCAGAGGTGTGCTGTCAATCTGAGAACCCTGTTCACATTCAAACCTGTCACATTTCGACAAGTTAAATTTGAGATAAGCTGCTGAAAATGTACACAACTGACATTTTGTGGCTCAGCCAAACAGCTGTCAGATGCTGCTGGTACAGTTTGGTCATTTACCCACTCAATGGCTTGTGAGAATGATTTACAGTCCTTTTTTTTTGTTTTAGTGAACTCTCCTTATAGCTCTCACAACTTTAAAAGCACACCACTTCCCATACTACTATGGCTACTGCTACTACTACTAGTATTACTACTACTACTCATTATTAATATTAGGTTCAATAATAACATATTGTAATTGTTAGAATGCCAAGGATCAGCATTCTCCACCTAAAACAGATCGGGCAGACCAAACCGTAAGTCGTGGGGACTTGAAATTTGGAGTGATGGTAGTACTCACCCATCTACAACGTCACGAAAGCTCACCCCAATCGGCCTGATGGGGGCGTTACAGTGATCAAAAGTACAAAATCGCTTATAACTCCTAAACCCTTAGTTGCAGGCTCAAGTGTCTTATATCGTTGGAATTCTTGGCTCACAATAGACAAAACAAAATTTTGGATCTTTTGAAAAAAACTACTTTTGCTAACTAGTCATAGGTTTTTTGCCCGATCGGAACCAAACCAGTGCAGAAATATTCTATGGAGAGTGAATATAAATAAGTAT
>NW_015547751.1:136927-138741 GCF_001515605.1 Sinocyclocheilus anshuiensis
ATAAAAATATATATATATATATATATATATATATATATATATATAAACTTTCCACTCTCCATCGCAAAGGGACGCCAAAACGTTCATAAGGGGCAGAGCTTCTTTTACTAAAACGCCTATAACTCTTGGACGGAAAGAGATATTTTCACCAAACTCAGAACATGTATGTAAGAGCTCAATCTGAGGTTACAGTAAAAAAAAAAAAAAAAGTAAAAAAAAAATTGCAGAGTGTGGCAATTTGGTGCCGCTATAACAGGAAAGTGCCACAAGTTTCTGAGGACATTCGCATATCTCAAAATACAAGGCCGCCATCTGCCACTTAATTTTGAGCACCTATTAGACAAGGTAAAAAGAGGCCAATCGGAACGAAACTTGGTGGGCCTGTTTGACTCACGGCCCTGAAGGTCTGTGAGAAATTTGAAAGAAATCGGCCACTAGATGGCCCTAACGAGTTTTACACGTCTGTAATCACGCTGCGTTTTATGCATACACACAATATTCATATCATATGATAGACCTTCTCATTATAAATAAATAAATTAATTAATTAATAAAAAATGTTGAACATTACCCTTTGGTTAACTATAATGGGGTTGTTCATACATTTATAAATGTATAAGTTTATAAAAGGGGCGTGTCCAAATATTCCCTAAAGCCTATAAAAACTTCACAAAACTAGGTAAGCATATGCAACATATGATTCTAAACAAGCGTGCAAAGTTTCATGGATATCGGACCATAGGTGGCGCTATAACAATTAAAAAGGCTTCATAAACACTGTATTTCTATGGTAAACGACTTCAAATTGCAAAAAATAAAAAAATAAAAAATAGGTTGATATATTCACACATACACTAGATCTTCATATCATGTGATAGATATCCTCATTCTGAACAACTTTGCCTCTAGGACCACTGCTGTCAATTAAATTGTTCATCAAATATAAAAAAAAAAAAAAACCTACAGTACTTTTACGAACTAGTTTTTAACTCAAAATGAATAAAGTCAGTGCAGTACAGTTCTCTGGACTGTATATATATATATATATATATATATATATATATATATATATATATATATACACACACACATAAATAAATGTTGACGCTTTTCGACATTATTATTTTCATATTTAGTATTTCGACAGCAATAACATGGTCATTTAAAAATATTGTCTTGAAGTAGTATATCCAAAATCCTATAAATCCTTAAAGTAAACTCGAAACTTCACAAAACTATGTTGACTCATTCATCATATGATTTTAAATCATTATTTAAATAATACTCTTATGGAGATCGGGCAAAAATTGACACTATAATATTTATAAAGGTTAAAAACAGTATGTTCATATGGTACCGTATTGGCCCGAATATAAGACGACCCTGATTATAAGACGACCCCCTTTTTCCCAGATGTACCTTTTGGAAAAAGGCTTTTTAAAACCCAAATCTTGTTTTTTCTCAGTAAAACACATTTTGTCTTCAATTATTTTCATATTGCATATTTTTCCTATTTTAATTTTTGTTTTGAAAGTATGGTAAAAGCTGGTAAAATGTACCAACAATCACATTTAAAAAATATACACTTTTTGATATACCATTAAAAAAACAAAAAAAAACAGGTAGCCCATCTGAATTAGGACATTTAGGCTATCCATCTAATAGTAGCCTACCAAAATCTTATTAACAGTAGAAGTTAAATCTTACTGTAGTCTTCAAATCTGGGTACTTTCTTACGTTTTAAAATCACAAAGGGAGTTTGGTCCCATCAGGCTAACGTGACAGTCACGACTCATGCAGCTGTAAGGTTTTCT
>NW_015547751.1:138857-142198 GCF_001515605.1 Sinocyclocheilus anshuiensis
TATTTGGCGCCACCTATTGTTGTGGGTGTATTATTGACATGTCAAAGTCTAGATCCTGAATATAAGACGACCGCGTTTTTTCAGATGTATTTCCAAGAAAAAAACATCGTCTTATATTCGGGTCAATACGGTAAGTGCCCTTAAATTACAATATTAACCACTAGATGACTGCAGAGGAAATGGGCTCATTCAATTCCCTAATAGTACTTTTCACAGGTTTTGCGTTTGGATTAATATTTAAACATTATAAAATCAGTATTATAACATTACGCATCACATTTTATCAAAGCTTACCACTTAATTTCTTCTGAGGAATCAGTTTTTGTAATTATGCCATATGATTACAGTGAAATCTAAAAATTGTGTTAGAAAGAGGAGACATTCAGTAAGCATTTTGTTATCTCTCATTTATTTAAAAATAATAAAATGTGTGTGTATGTTTGTGTGTGTTTGTATAAGCATTCTAAATTAGTATTAATATAATAGTTTAACCATTTAATTTATGTGTATGTGTGTGTCTGTGAGCGTATTCTACATCATGGATGTGTCAGCAATACATTTTGGGTTGGCCTAGCAAAGTAAAAAGTAATTAATTAATTTATTAATTAATTAATTTATTTATTTATTTATGTATTTAGTTAATTAGTTAATTTATTTATTAATCAATTAATCAATTAATTAATCTATTTATTTATTTTGGAGTAATGATGCTGAAAATTCAGGTTTGCATCACATGAATAAATTAAATTTTAAAACATATTCAAATAGATAACAGTTATTCAAATTGTAATAACATTTCACAATATTACTAATGTACTATGTAATAGTACTGGTTTTACTGTGTTTTAATAAAAAAAATGCAGCTTTTGAAACTGCAGAACATTGAAAATCTTACCAACCTCAGCCTTTAAAAAAAAAAAATGTTTCATTCTCTCAGAATTAAAATATTGAATGTGAGTAATATGATGTGTTGCAGTATTATTTGCTAGTTAAAGATGTTTATTGGATTTTTCACTTATATCCAACCTCAAAACATTTTGAATAATTTTGAATGCCTTTTTTGTCCAATTACAAGAATAATGTATGATTTATTTTAAAGTACTTCCCTCCAAGCCCCCCAATTCCCAGAATAATGTATGGTTTATTTTAAAGTACACCAAAACTGAGTGATACTCCTAGTATTGTCTTGTTGAATTCTGCATTTATACAATTGCAGGAATGCTGCTGTCATGATGCAGTTGTGTGTCTTTATTTACTTTGCACAGTGACCCAGTATTATGTATAATTTGTGCCGGAAGGCTCTTCAACATGTGACCCAGAGGCACTGTTGCCTCATTTGATTCCCGCCACTTCATAGGAAAACTTGCTGTGTTTTCAAAGTACCAGAAATTGGCACGAAGAGCAAGAGAGAATGGAAGACAATGAGGAAAGAGAGAAAACAACCCCCACATCAACCCAAAGCAGAGCGAGTTCTGCTTCATTTCTGTTTTTGTTTTCTTATTCTGTTACTGGGTAACCATACTCTTGTGTAACATGTCAAAATAGAGTCGGTACTGAGAAATGATCAAACCGTCATGGGCTGAACAATCTCTAAGACCCTCTCCATGTTTTTTTAGCTTTGCTCCCTAAACACAAGGCGACCTGTGGGTTGGAGCACCGGGAAAAGCACAGGCAGAGCAGAAAAGAGGATAATTGAGCTGAATGTGGGTGCCTCTTAGACACAGTTGCTTGTTGCCTCAAGAGCAAGTCCGTGTTTGAGGGTTTGGATCCCACAGAGTGCCTGCCTGATTTTTCTCAAATCTGCGCTAACGTAAAACCCCCAAACAGTCTCGCTGTTTAAATGGTGTCACCGATGTTACCCACTGTGAAACATAAATCTGGTGGTACCCATCATCTGGTCCTGCCATCTGTTTGATATTCCTGCCCGCTCATTCAGCGAGGATGGCATCGCTCACTGTAGCCGTCTCTCCCACCGCTCCAGCAGCCAAATCGATCTATAATTTAGAGATTTACGTAACTCTGTGCGCCCTACTTTTGAAAGCAGTTCCTTTATTTCTGTAATTCTGTCAGTGTCGGCTCGTGGGTTTTAAAATAGAGGAGGCACAATAATTGTATTGGTCTTGGATCTCTGCCGATTATTATTATTATTATTTGCTTAACCACTTTAAAATGGCTTTTTGGTTGCTTTTAGAAGACTTCAGATGCAAAAGCCTCCAAGTATGTCTGACGATTTTCTTTAAAATTAGAATTTCTTATATAGGAACTATATAGGTTTCTATGTAAGTACTGGTACTTCTGAATGGGTTGAGGCTGGGATTTAACACATTTGAAGTGAAAGTACTTGATGAACATATACGATGTGTGGAGAGCATTCACTCAGTATCGTTATCGCATAGAAGGGAGGCTAGCCTCCCTTACAAGGTTTCTTTTCTCAACACTCCATTGTCATATTTTGTTAGTAGTTGTAGTAGTAGTAGTATCAGTAATACATAAGTTTTAATTTTTAGTTTATTTAGTTGTAATTATCGTAGTACTTCAACTGAACGAAAATAAGAAATTTTGCCTTGGAAACCACCTTAACTTATTTATTATGTATTTAATCTTTTCAGATAATGTTTATTTTATTTCAAGTAATGACAAGTTTTTTAATTTGTATTTATTTATTTTTTTAAAGTTTAAGTTTGTTTTATTAACAGTAATAACCCTGCTTTTTTATAAAGTTGCAATTAATCCTTTGTTTTTTTTACTGTGAGGCAGCATGGGCTTATAATTTGTTAGTAATTCGCATTACTATTATAATTGGTATACAGTCGTGGTCAGAATTATTGGCACCCTTGGTAAATATGATCAAAGAAGGCTGTGAAAATAAATCTGCATTGGTAATCATTTTGATCTTTTATTTAAACAAAAAAAAAAAATCACATAAATCTAACCTTTCATTGGAGAATAAGAATTTCTCAAGATGTCCAGGACCTCCAGCAGAAATATAGGCCCATAACATCAAAAATACAGCAGTATATTTCATTGTACACATGGGGTACTTTTTATCCCTGTGTGCACCAAACACATCTTGAGTGTTTGTTGCTAAAAAGCTAATTTTTTTAGTTTCATCTGACCATAGAAGCCAGTCCCATTTGAATATGCTGGAGTTTGTTTTTGGATGAGCTAGGAAAATTTTCTTGAAACCCTCCCAACTTGAGTGTTTTTTGCTAAAAAGCTAATTTTGTAGTTACGTCTGACCGTAGAAGTCAGTCCCATTTAAGTTCCAGTCATGTCTGACAACAGAATATGCTGGGGATTGTTTTTGGATGAGAGCATTTTCTTTTCTTGATTTTTTTTTT
>NW_015547751.1:142532-145352 GCF_001515605.1 Sinocyclocheilus anshuiensis
TTTTCTCATTGTGATGGATGATTAAGGGAATTTGGCCTTTGTTTTCCCTCCTATTTATATTCCTGTGAAACAGGAAGCCATGGCTGGATAATTTCATGTTCATAATCACCCTGGTATGCTCAAAATTGTAAATATGAATGGGAATATACTTCACAGATATTTTACTCATAAGAGTTTCTAGGGGTGCCAATAATTGTGTCCAACGTGTATTTGAGAAAAACATTTATTTCATAATGAGATTTTCCCCCATTTTCAATTGTTTTAGTTCAAAGAAAGGTTAGATATTTGTGATTTTTTTTTTTTTTTTATAAAAGATCAAAATGATTAACAATGCAGATTTATTTTCACAGCGTTCTTTGATCATATTTACCAAGGGTGCCAATAATTCTGACCACGACTGTATAGTAGCAAAGAATCAAAACACACAAAAGTTTAATGCAAGTTTAAATTGGTCAGTGAAATCATATTAGACATACACAAATGTTTAAATTTTCACTTTCCTTTTTGTCAGCCAGGTGCTTGTCTAAAGTGTTGTGACTTCAGCTGTCACATTCTGCTCAAAAGCCTCCTCAGAAGGTGCATTCATATCTGTCTTCGTTCTTTTCTTTAATCCACAATTAGTTTCCTACAGAGAAAATTAAGTCCCAGCTGGGTTTTTTTTAGTTAAATTTCCTACTAAAGTGGATTGTTTCATGTTGACGGTAAGACTCTTACACAAGTGCATAACGTTATGAAGTTTGTTCCAGGGAATATTATTTGGGCTGTGCGTCCTGATGGTTATTTAACATGAGAAGCAGGGAGGATGCAAAGGATCCAAGTGCCCATGTTGCTTAAAACCTGGAGATAAGGCACTGATAAATCATCCTCCTCCATCTATCATGTGTAACCTGCCCAAATGACTCGAGTCACAGTCGGCCTTAAAAAAAAAAACACACGTCCCATGAGCCAACTCCACATACAGTATGGGCCAAATCAACAAATCCCAAGCGGTGGAGATTAATTTATAATTCAGCGGCAATTTGGCAACAGACATGCACACAGGCATTGATCATTGTAAACTACTTTCTGTACACCGTCTTTGCCTCTTAAGTTAGGACAGCCACAGAAAATGGGTTTATATATTTGGGTGAAGTGGCACATCTTCATTTTCAATATCCGCTGGGAATGGACAGCAATTAATTACTTGAGCCCTGGCAGGAATTTATTGTTAATAGTAGTAGTGCATGAAGCTAAATTGAAGCACTTTAATGTCTGGCTGGTTATCGGAGCGCATTTTCCATATTCACTTCATCCTGGGTTAAACTTAAAGGCTTATTTATAACATTTTGCACAACCTACAAATTAGAAATTGCAAATTAGAAATAAAAAAGGTGAACTGTCTTCTAAATGTTAAACTTCTTTACCATCCCAGTTTAATATGTATGGTTACTGTAGCTATAAGTTTGCATTTATAGGACTTCAAAAGTCAGGTTCACACTTTTAAGAAAAAAAAACAAAAAACAAATCAAAGTATTCAAAGCTACTTTTAAACTGCTGCCAATGAGGAAACAATCTTTGGTGTAATTGCATCTGCCTGTAGGACTTAACTTCTGAAAATAACCAGCCAAACTTTGCCTCCAGCATGGCTTCATCAATGGTGTGAGTTTGGGGTGGGGCTACAAATTTATTTAAACCGTCTCAGACAGGGATGGTGTTTCTGGGAAACCTGTTTGAAAACAATAATTATTTTGCTGTTTGGTGCTGGAGGTGGTGTAGAAATTGCACACCTCACCTCAATGTGCAAAGAAACTAGTGATGGAAGAAACAATGTTTTTGAATAATTTTAAATATGGAGTGTCTGTATACTATTTATTATTTTATCCATTTATTTGTTTTAGAGCTTGGTTAATCAGATTAATAAGAGACTTAGCTCTTCCTTGTTATTATACAAATGTCTCATTAAAAGTATCTGCAAATGTATAAAACTGATCCAAGATCAGGTGAAAATCACATAACGTCTCAGGTTACGCATGTAACCATGGTTCCCCGAGAGCGGGAACTAGACACTGTGTCCCCTGGAGGACACTTTGGGGAATGCCGTCAACATGACCGTTATCTGAAGCACATGTGAAAACACTTCCAATTCATTGGATGACAGCAGTCCATGACGTCATGGAGGAGCGCCCGAAAGTATAAAGGGGCACCTGTAATGCACGTCACCAGGCTTTTTTTGTACATAACATAAAACATAAAACAGGCAAGCCCTAGCCGTGGCAAGAGGACACAGTATCTCGTTCTCCCTCACAGGAAACCATGGTTACATGTGCGAAGGACATCAGAGCGAACCAGACAATGTAATATTCGATCACAACGGTGTTGAAACAACACAGAGCCAAATTCCACAAAGAGTCCCAGGATAACAAGATGTTGACCATAAATCTGTCCAGGATCCTGGCGCCACAAGTCTGAAGCAAGTCTAACTGACTAGCAGCTTTTAACAGCTTGCAGCATTAAAACAAAGAACAAGAAGGAGATTGTCAGATTTAGGGCAAGCAACCCAAGATTAATGATCGCGCTAGGACCGCGGTTCAACTTAAATCTGACAACGCATGTGTAATATGGTTTGCTATAAATAACACTTAAAACAAACTGGGTTCGGCTAATGTATGTTTCTGTTGATGGATGCGCATTCTGGCTTCCCAATACATTACAACAACAGCGATGATCTTGGTAGCAGACATAGCCGGCTGAACGTACTGTATCAGTGTATTCTCTTAAAGTGACAGCACTTTCTTAATATTAATCAAACAGCAACAACAAAGAAATCACTCACTGCTCTTG
>NW_015547751.1:145553-155819 GCF_001515605.1 Sinocyclocheilus anshuiensis
GATGCGCATTCTGGCTTCCCAATACATTACTACAACAGCGATGAAAAAAAAAAAACGTGGACAAACCATTCACTCTTGTTCAATGTGAATGCCGTATGCTGGAATATGAGCATTTATTCCGTCATCACCCGGGTGCTGATAGCGCACGCGCACAGGTGAAACCTGAACAACACACGTTGATATCTGTTTTTAAGCTAAACTCATTTAAGCTTTGCCAGTTTAAACATTTAAGAGCCAGAGGACGCGAGCTGGTGCGCGCAGTGAGATTTGTGTGTGCGCTCAACCCAAGCGCGCAAACCCGCGCCTTAGAACGCATGCAAATATTAAGCTCTCTCTGAAGTATTGTGTTTAAATGGACAAATTCACATAAAAATTATGTCAAAATGCCCATCTTGGTAGCAGACATAGCCGGCTGAACGTACTGTATCAGTGTATTCTCTTAAAGTGACAGCACTTTCTTAATATTAATCAAACAGCAACAACAAAGAAATCACTCACTGCTCTTGATTGAATAGCTTTTGTAACTTTAATAAATATTAATCTTTAATTTATACAGTCAAATATGCAATGATGTTTTACATTTCATTACTTTATTCAATTTCTGTACCTAAAAACTAATGTTAGACCTACCTAAAAAAAACTGAAAAATCACTGTTTATTTTATTTGTATCTTTACTACATTGTATTTATTTGTGCTGTTGTCTGTAGTTAGATTATTCTTATTTTCTTTATTTTTATTTGACAGTATAGTTTTTGCCTAAACATAGCACATACCGAACCATACCGAAACCTTGACTCTAAAACCGTGATACAAACTGAACCGTGAGTAAGTTGAACCGTTCCACCCCTAATATATATATAATAGTTTGCAGGTTATGATAGATGGACAAATAAATAGTTGGGTGTTCTGGGTTGTTGCTCAAGTGTTGCTAGGTGGTTGCCTGGGTGTTCAGGGTGACATTCCTATCTCTGTTAAGAAGTCTCAGAAATCTGAAGTCTCAGTGTTTCGATATTTTGCCCATTCTTTTTAGCAAATTTGAAAGTTTTTGTTGCTTATAAATTTGATGCACTAAAACTTGTGAATTATATATTATCCAAGTAGCTTACATAAATATACTCTTCTTTATGTATATGGTAGACCTACTCTAACGAGTTTAGAGACATTTAGAATGTGTTGAGCGTTTAATAAACAGTGTCTTCATGCTGTAGTGATTTCAATGTTAGATAGCCTCACACAGGCCATCACTAAATGTAGTAGTAATAATAATAATAATAATATTGTATTTATATAGTGCCTTTCCAGGGCTCAAGGACACTTTACAATGTACATTCCACAAGAAAAGAATAACACTGAAAGGGTAGACAATGATGACAAACAATAGGTAGTAGAAACTGTTAAGATAATTATATAGATGGGGCAACATATAGCAGAAAAGAATCTAGCACAACAAATATAAAACTTAACGATGGTAACATTCAGAAAATAAGTGAGTTTTGAGTAATGATTTAAAATCAGAAATATTATTAACACAACGGAGTGAGCAGGGGAGAGAATTCCAGAGTTTAGGGGAAACAACACTGATCTGCCCCCATTGAAGAGAGGCGATACCAAGGGACAACGAGAAGGGAAGAGTCTGAAGATCGTAGTAAACGAGTCGGAGTGTATGGGGAGAAGCAGGTTACAAAGGTACGAGGGAGCCAAGCCGTGCAATGATATGAAAGTGAGCAGGAGAATTTTGAATTCAATACGATATGCTACTGAAAGCCAGTGGAGATCATATAAAATTGGGGTGATATGAGACGCTTGGTGGGTAAATATTCTAGCTGCAGAGTTTTGAACGTATTGTAATCTGGAAATGGAGATGGCAGGTAAACTAATGAAGAGGCCATTACAGTAGCCAAGGGGTGATGTAACAAATGCATGAATAACAGTTTCAGTGTCTTTAACACTGATGAAGGGACAGAGCTGGGCAATTCGACACAAATGAAAGAATGCTGAATTGGTGATAGAATTTATAAGCCTGAAAGGAGAGAGAGGAATCAAAGATTACACCTAAATTTTTAACAGTACTTGATAGTTTGATGTAAGAACCAGCTATCTCAAAGGTGAAATTAGTAGGAATATTGCTAGTGAGTGGTTTTAGACCTAAGTAGCGCCACCAGTGTAATGGCTTTGGTCTTAAATATTAATATTAATATTAAGTTTGTCATATATTTTACGGGGCATCAGCCAAGGAATTTCACCTTGACAATAAAGTATAATCATGTAAGATTGTTGAATAAAAAATAATTCCATAAATTATAGGAAGTTGTAGTCTGACCAATCTGAAGGATTTGAGAGATATCGTTAACTTGTAGAGCCTCTTACTGTATTATCGAGACGAGGAAGACTCAAGTGTAATAAAAGGGGGTTTGTAAACAAAATGATAGACAAGAGTAACTAACAAGTACTAAATGTGTGCAATGAATGGATAAAGTGCAAAGGATTGATAGTGATTGAGTTGGATGTTACTATTGAGGTTAACGTATGGAAAGATATACTGAAGTTTCCTGGAAGTAATAACGTAAATCTTATTATAGATTCAACAAATAAACTGAGTGATTACTTGTTATTAACTGTCATCAGTTATGTAGAATCAAATGCAAATTAGATAATCATAAACTGACTATACACACTAATGCCAACGGTCTCTGGAAAGAGATTTAGAAAGGGTGATATTTAAGCCTGTGATTGTTGTTGCTGTTTCCAAACTCCCCAAATTTGCTTCTTGCAGATCTTCCTGGTTTCTCCTTTGGAACAACTTAGCTTAGCAGCTTAGCACTAATAGTAGACATGACAGCTTAGCACACTTCTTTGTCTTAAAAATAACCTTTTAATCTCCCGAGAAGGAGGGATTTGCAATTTGGCACCTTTCAGATCCAGCGTTTTGATTGGCCAATGCAGTTGGAGGTGGCTATGGTATGCTCTCTCTCTGTCATTAGGTCTATTTGCATAGCTTAAAATCCATGTTTAGAACACTGTCTTTAAGGTGTCACACATCAAGCCGGAGACAACAGCTTAGTTATGGATAAGCAGGTTTATTGACAGGAATTGGAGAGGTAGAATGACTGAAGCAATGAATGGTGAGTATCCAACTCAATAGACAGTTCTGTGAGTCTTAGCTTGGTTAAGCAGATGGTTTTCCTTTTGTAGGTTGGCGGAGAGTATGGGATCCAGGAACGAAGGAGATGGACGAATGGACGATTTCTAAAAGATGATGTTTGTTACAGTTTTAATTTAATTACTAGCAAATGGCATTGCTAATAAGAAATCATAAAGGTTTTGTATATTTTCTTGATTCGTCTTGCAGCTTCAGTGAGCACAGTATGAGCTTACAAATGCATAACACAGTTGTCTTGATAACAGTGCTTGCTGCCGGCTGTCTTCAAATTATAGGCACCAAAAATGCCCATGAAAATAATAAATAAATAGATAAATATGATTCATCCATCACCCATACATACCATATACAGTATACTACCATTCAAAAGTTTGGGGTCGGTAATAATTTGTAAAATATTTTTGAAAGAAGTATCTTATGCTGTATGTATTTGCTAAAAATACAGGTAATAAATAAATAAAAAATGTGTGAGTGTGTTCTATTTGAACACTTAAAAATGTAATTTATTCATTAGGGGGAATCTAAGGGTAAGTTACGGTAGACCAGACAGTGAGTGATTGGAAGGAGCATGCTTTTGAAGGTGGCTTGATTGGAGATGGCAGGTGCAGGTGATCTGGAATGAGTGGTGATCGTGACTGTGAACAGGTGTGAGCCGGGGAGGATTCTGGGGTATGGAGTCCAGAGCTGGTGACTGGTGACAGAGACTCCCTGACATAAGGTTTTTCCTATGCATAATTTACTTTCCAAACCAATGGCAGATTAACCTGCACATTGTGCTTAAAATATGAAGACCAAATATCAATCTGTAATGCTGAACATTGACCCATGCATTCGTATATTCAGTATATACCTTAATATAGGGTGACCATACGTGCCATTTTCCCAGGACGCGTCCTGGCCAGGATTTTTATATTGCCTAAAATGTTGCATACATTGTATCACAAACAGCACTCATTAAGTATATACCGTTCTGTAAATGGATATGAAGAAGATTTAATCGATATTGTGTCCATTTTGTGTAAATGCATGTGAAAAACCGGTTTGGTCAGTCTGAATTAGTCAGTGGTCATTAACACTTGAGAAGAAGAATGGCATACGCTAATATTAGTCTCTTTCTTTCTTATTCCGAGGTCACCGTAGCCATACGGATCTAGTCTGTATCCAGACCAGATGGTCACCGTAGCCACCCAGAACCAGTCCATATATTTTTTATTGTTGTCAGACATGATTAAATATATTGCTATCCATTTAAAATGAAGAGACAACTGTATTTGTCTTTTTGAAGATACTATCTATTATAACATTTCTATAAAACATGTATTTATTATTGTAGTGTGTAAATAATAAAACAAACACTTAAATTGCAAGCATAATTTAGGCTGCCCATAATTGTAGAAATAAATGATAAATATGAATAGATGAGATAAATGTTTTAGATAAAGTTTGGAGCTGCAAGTCTTCATATTAATTTGAAATTGACATCCTATGACATGCGATTAATCTAAATTTAAATGTTGAATATAAGTCCACACTTGCACCACATATATTATAATCACATGCCTTATGACATTAAACATTTTGAGAGGGCTATTTTTGAATTATCGTTTAAACAGTGAGAGGGTGTGATTTCTTTTGAAAGTCAGTTGCCCTTTTTGACACTTCTGTGTTGCTGTAACTTGTTTCATCAAACCCTAACTTTCAGTGAAGATTCAAGTTCGACTTAAAGATTATATTATGAGATTAATTTCAGTTAGATTGCTAATTATTGGTACAGATTTCTAGATAATTTCTCCGCCCCTGCTTTCAAGTGGCTTCATAAGTTGTAGATACATGGAGAATCCACTTAATTTTTAAACAATGCAATGCTATAGGGCTCACCAACTGCTGTGGGAGTCGCTTCCCTGCTGGTGTGATTCACGATCACAGTGTGAATTGTGGTAAAGCTGAAAGGATGCAGATGTTACCATGGAGTAGGTTACGACATCCTCAGACCATCATTTAGTACCATGGGATACTCTCGAATCACGTCAGACAAAAAAAAAAAAAAAAAAAGATTTGAGGAAAAAAAGTATTTATTGTGAGAAAATTGTTATGATCATTGTTTGCATGTGCAACTGGCATGTCTAATCTTCAGAAACAAAAGATGTACAAGACAAAAAGGTTTCTAGATTTGTTTTGTAAAGCATCATTCAAATCTGTTGAAGTAGCTATTTTGCATAGGGGTGGAGGAGTTTTGATTTCTAAAAGATGATGTTTGTTAAAGTTTTAATTTAATTATTAGCAACTGGCATTGCTAATAAAAAATCATAAAGGTTTTGTATATTTTCTTGATTCATCTTGCAGCTTCAGTGAGCACAGAATGAGCTTACAAATGCATAACACAGTTGTCTTGATAACAGTGCTTGCTGTCGGCTATCTTCAAATTATAGGCACCAACAATGCCCATGAAAATAATAAATAAATAGATAAATATGATTCATCCATCATCCATACATACCATATAAAGTATACTACCATTCAAAAGTTTGGGGTCGGTAATAATTTGTCAAATATTTTTTAAAGAATTATCTTATGCTGTATGAATTTGGTAAAAATACAGGTAATAAATAAATAAATAAAAAATGTGTGTGTGTGTGTGTTCTATTTGAATACTTAAAAATGTAATTTATTCATTAGTGTCACATGATCCTTCAGAAATCATTCTACGCTGTTAGCTGCTCAAGAAGCATGTAATATTATCAACATTGAAAACAATTGTGCTGCTTTATATTTTTTTGTGGAAACCAAGAAACCATGATTTGTTTTGTTTTTATGTTTGTTTTTCCATAATTCTGATGAATAGAAATATCAAAAGAACATAATTTATTTGATCTCCCCATCAATGAAGCGTATTCTTTGAGTCAATATCAATGAAAGTCAATGAATCAGGGTGATTTATTATTGAATCAGTTCACTGAGAAGAACCGGCTCAAATAATGATTTGTTTACTGATCTGGTCCTTTCAACTTACTGACTCAATCATCTGGTAATAGCAGTTTAGTGTAAAAGCTCATCAGGTTTGTCAGTGACTATCAATTAATAGCATACTGATTTGAAACAACATGAGGGTAAATAAATGACAGCATTTTTGTAATGTTTTTTTTTTTGTTATTATTTCCTTAATTTCAGATATTCCTTTAAGAGTTTAAAATATAACAGATGCAATGTTACATTGTTAATGTCCAATAATTACCTGAATATACTTACCACACAATGTTTGTGAAAAGTATCGACTAGCATATGAAGATAACCTTGAATTTCGAATGATTCCAGCTGTTTATTCATCTGCAACATCAGAGGATGTCCCCAAACCTAGGTTTTCATGTCGGACTGCTTTTGATGATTGAAGTTTTTACTCCAGTTGCTGTGAAAACACGTGTGATTGGTGCTTTTGATCAGCATCTGTCAACATCCAAAGACATATGACATCACTCAATCTTGTTAAAAAACCGAGATTGATTTTTACACCATTTTTACACCCACATCTTACACGTTAAACCACTTTAATTCAGATCTAAAGATCTAAGGATAGTGTTCTACCTGGTTAACTGTCACTAAGCTAGAAAAACTGACATACATATTTAGTTGTTTGGTTTGACTCCATTGTGATGCGAGTTTCATAAACTCCGCCCTCCTTGGTTACTGTTGCTGTGTTGCTTGTTGTCATGTTCAGTAAAGTGTGTTCATGATGTGGTAAAATCTAGTGAATTCTTAAGTGACCTAGAATGAATTGTAACATTGCAAAGCATTTTTAGCAGCCATTTGTCTTTAAAGAAATTATTAATTGCTTCTCACAGTCAACTGAGAAGAGAAAAGGCTCATTTAAATGTGATTACAGCTGATTGCAATTATTTTTCTTGGATAAACTTTTCTATTACATATACACTGTGCTGCTGCAAACTTTTTTAGTTACTTTCACAGTAAAACAACGTAAATACGTCATTGAAATTCATAAATTAATTAATTTATCTTGGAATTTTTATGTCAGTTAGTTGGCAATGCAACATTTCAATTTTTATATATATAATATACAGTAGATGTGCAATATATATATATATATAATTTCAGCATTATTTCAATTAAACAATTTCAAACAAACTTTTAATTTATTATTATTTTTTAAGTTAACAATAACACTGATGTTATTACTGATATTAAAAAAGTTCATTTGAAAATAATAACAATGTAAAAATGATCAAAGATCAAAAAAATGATTTCAAAGTTGTACATACAGTAAAACAAAGATTATTGTAGTACGTTTTACAAAAAAGAAAAACTTTCAGTTTCTCTATATCAAATGTGTTATACTTGCCATTTATTCATAATTGAACATTAATATAATATAATATAATATAATATAATATAATATAATATAATAATTTATCTGTAAAAATAGTTTCTACACCTTCTCCGGTTGCATTCTATCTGAGTAAAAATCCCAAATAAAACTCTCCAAACACAGAGAGTTGCTTTAGAAAGACGGAATAGCTTGTCTGATAAAATTGATAAGTCAGAACTGATAAATAACATGTTAGGTTAGAGCTTTAGCAATGCATCATTCTACCTGTTGCTTTGATGGCACCAATGTTTGCATTCGTTGAACATCTGATGGTGCCTTGATGCTTGAACATTTTGTTCTCCACTGTGTAGTGGCAATGATGTCCCACGAGGCGATCAGAAGCAGATCTTACCCATTCATACACCTCGTTCTCCTGTCAGCAGGCACCTCCCCTGTGCAACTGTGGCCCAGGGTGACAGCTTAATCAAGAATGAATAAGACGAGCGGCGTCCTTGCCCCAACTGTTCCAAGTGGAAGGGAGAGAATGAGCGAAAAAGAGAGATAAGGAAGAAAAAGCACCAACAGGAGAGAGTGAAACATGTCCGCAGCTGTGTATCTTTGTGTTTCTGTCTTTGTGTTTACGTGCGTACATGCTACAGCAAGAGGGATATTGAGCAGGGAATCATATCAAAAAGTTACGAGAGTCGGCCGCTTTATCATATGAGATGGGACTAGATACTGGTATGCCGTAGTGCTGGGCAGTATGAACAACATTCTGTATCATGGTATTTTTGAAGATTATGGCATTTTCACAAATCTTTTTATAGGTTTATAGTGGCTGTATTGCTAATACAACTTTACTATCAAGAAATGCTGGTAATCAATTCAGTTTATAAACTAACAATATAGTTAATATTTACAAAATATTCAACTGGAAATTTACTAATTCCTTAACACATGGATGAAAAATTGTATGACTATTATTATTATTACTACTACTTTAAGAAGTTCATTCTACTGTGCAATAGTAATATAATTCGGTGATAATTTCAAGAACCAGAGCTATTTTAGTATCATTTAGATACTATAATAGTTTTTGTTAAGATTTTGAATTAGATTACATTTTTAATTGTACATATATATATATATATATATATATATATATATATATACACATGGCAGTAACCAAATGTATTAAAATCCAGATGCAAATTGATGTGAACTTTATTTATTTGTTTGCTTGTTTGTTTGTTAATTTATTTTTGTCAATGTTATCCATTCGTGTATTTTATTTTATTTTATTTTATTTTATGTATTACTCTACTAAATTAAAATATGGTTGTTTAATTATTTCTTGTTGCATGCCAGGAAAAAAAGAACAATATACAAAAAATTGTAAAAATGTTAAAAAATAAAATAAATAAAAAAGCAAAATAAATAAATAGATAGATGATAGACAAATAGATGACTCGCACACACATACACACACACACACACACATATATATATATATATAAGAACATATGAAAAATGCTACATAAAAATACCTGGTTGAAACTGTTTTTCAAAAATGGGATCCATTCAGTATTTTAACTATTTTATAACTTTTAAGGTATAATTTTATTGCATAAAAAGTTTTTTTCAGCTGTTTGTTGAAGGCAAGAATGTATTCATTTATATACTTTATGCAAATTCTTCATATGTAAAAGATGAAAAAGATCACATCAACATGAGAACCCAAGGTCAGTCATATAAAAGTACTATATTTATTGATACTCAATATTTATCTTGTTCTTATCTACTGTTATTTGAAGTTCTTTCTGCTTATGTTTAGATTCTTATACAAATCTTAGTAAAGACCCACTTTGACAACATGTAATTGAATATTAAAACCCCAAAGGAATCAAATGTGACTATTATTAGAAGTTTAAAGCAATAATTCATCCATTCTGACAGTATTTAATCATTGTGTTTTTAGTATTGAATCATTGTGTTGTTTCAAACCTCAGTGTTGTGTGTAATTCTGCCAATAAAGTATATTATGCAATTCATTTTACTTTTGTAATGGTTTTTTTTTTCACAATTGACAAAATCATCATGATGACATCAGACAAAATTGAAATTCATTTTAGATTTGAATCATTTTGATTAACAATAACTTCTGAATACTATGCACTGCATGAATTGTGCATAACAAGACAAGCAACGCTTATTAAGGAAGTAAATAGGGTCCATTTTGATTTCATGTTGAGTTAACTCATACAAGCTGTGTAGGTTATTGAAAATATCTCATTTATTCCTCTTTCTGACAGCCACCAACCTCTGCACCCCACCTAAACTGCTTTTCATAACTGGATTTTCATGAATATGCAGTAAAGATGCTTTTGCAGAATTGCAGGAAGAATGTGCTAATTATCTCCTGTTGGAGTTGGTTGTTTGTGTGGATTCGTCATGATAACCCTCTGGTCTTGTTCTCAGAGAGTGGCTCTCTCCATGAGTTGTCTCACTAACAGCTTGGCTTCTAGGACTCAAACTGAGAACTAAGGGCAATGAGTGTCAAAGCACCAACTTTGACAATGATAACTTTCTCTGTCAAACTCGCAGCCTGAGCTCTGCCTATTTTGAGGACTGATTTACGGTTATTCTCACTGGAGGAATTTGTCTGGAATTAAGTTGTGGAATAATTCATGAATTCTGGGCCAACCGACTGAACACATTTTGATAGACAATATTTCATTAGGTAGCAGTGTCAGATTTTAAACAAATCGTTATTTTGAATCTGATGTT
>NW_015547751.1:155876-164802 GCF_001515605.1 Sinocyclocheilus anshuiensis
AAATTAAAAAAGTAAAGAACTAGTATGACTTATGACTTGATTTTATGAAACACTATCACCATACCTGCATTTTTAGCATATCGCTAGCATGTTTTAGCGTGTTTTAACACATCACTAGCATGTTGCTAGTGTTTTAGCTTGTTTAGATCATGAATTAAGGTTTAAACAGCATGATTCTAGCAAGATTTAATATGTTTAAGCATGTCACTATACGCACGGTAGAGTTGATGATCTTTACACTCTTCACACGAGGAGGCCGTCACGCGACCGCTGCCACGGTAAACTAAGCTTTTTTATACCCGTCTAACAAAATACTAAATTAATTCAGCTGGACACACTTTCCTTATTTTTTCCACAACAAATGGCCAAGCAAGCGCAGACACTGACAAGATATGCAATACAGAATGAGACCAAACGTGATATCAGCATGTCTCCACACAGTAAACAAAACAAGTGTTTCCTAGCAACGACATCTGCACTAAACACTAATGACACAAGTAAATACACTTACGAGCTGCTTTTAACTTCTGCTGATAAAGATTGCTTCTCTCAAAGAGTATTTCTTTACACTGTTTTCTGCCCTGCATTTTAACCACAAATGCTCGTCTTGCACTATCTTGACTTCATGCATTAAGTAGTCATGTTGGAAAGGTCACGTGTGACGTAGGCGGAAGTACCGACCCAGTATTTAGAAAGCGAATGTGCAAAGAAAGGTAAAACAACCATGTCGGGCCATTTTGAAACTGGAGGAGAAAATGAGATGGAGTTTTTCACCCTGCTCTACCTTTTTGAACTGGAGTACACAGACGAAGAACTAACTACGAGTGAGCTTTCCAACATGATTACGCAATGAGTCAAGTCATAGACATGCTGAGAAGAGCTAGTGCAAGACATTGTGGTTAAAAAGTATAAAATTTGTATTTTTTTTTTTGTAGAAAATGACTTATTTGGACTGGCGTTTCCTGGAAATCTGGAATATTTTCCTCAAAATCTTAATTTCTTTTCGACAGAAGAAAGAAAGACATGAACTTCTTGGATGACATGAGGATGAGTAAATTATCAGGAAATTTCAATTTAGGAGTGAACTATTCCTTAATTGTGTCAGCGAAAAATGACTCTCCACTGACCAGGATGACAACCAACTGATTTGAATGTCACACAACAACCGTAGGATGACATCAAGTGGCCTACAAAAAGAATGGCAAACGGCAGTTGGGGTGAAGTGCACGGCAAGGACAGTTCGAAACAGGCTCCTAGGTAGGGCTGAAGTCATGCAAAGCTAGCCATGTACAAGGTTGTTCTGGAAAAAAACAAACAAAAAAAAAAAACACCTGCACTGTCCTCCTCTGACAATGTTCCCCAACTCTGATTATTGTTTTTTCCCAGCAGGACAATGCTCCATGCCACACAGCCAGGTCTATCAATGTGTGGATGGTGGACCACCAGATCAAGACCCTGTCATGGCCAGCCCAATCTCCAGACCTGAACCCCATTGAAAACCTCTGGAATGTGATCAAGAGAAAGGTGGATAGTCACAAGCCATCAAACAAAGCCAAGCTGCTTGAATTTTTGTGCCATGAGTGGCATAAAGTCACCCAACAGCAATGTGAAAGACTGTGAAAGAGCATGCCAAAACACATGAAAGTTGTGATAGAAAATTGGTTATTCCACCAAATATTGATTCCTGGTCTTCCCAAGTTAAAACATTAGTGTTGTGTTGTTTAAAAATGAGAATGAACTTGTTTTCTTTGCATTATTTAAGGTCTGAAAACACTGCATCTTTTTTTTAAATCATTTTCTGCAAATGAATGTTCTAAATGACAATATGTTTATTATATATATATATATATTTTTTTTTTTCCCCCAAGTTTTAAATAAAACAAAAATGATATGCATGTGTGTGTATATGTTTATTTGGCCTCAAAACATTTTTTTATTAACTTATTAATGGCTCCAGCAAACTGAACTGGGACACATGAATTTACACTAAACACCCTGATTAATAAAACTTAAACAGCAATATTTGCAACTTTATTTCAGTATTTTATAACATGTAATATGCCACAGTAGGATGTCAAGGTCCACATGATGATGTAAAGTATTGTAAAAAACAAAAAAAAACAATCATTTTTTAACTGCTTCATTAAAATGAACTGCTCAAAAGAGTCAATTTGCAGAACTGAGGGTGTATTCACACCTGTCTTGTTTGATTCGATTGAATCAAACTCAAGTTCGTTTTCCCCCTTGCTGCGGCTCTTTCGGGCTGGTGTGAATACAGCAATCGCATTTGGGTGCGGACCAAACAACCGCACCAAGACCCAGCTGAAGAGGTGGTCTCGGTCCAGTTCCAAACAAACTCTGGTACGCTTGAGAAGATCTGTCCAATGAATGGATGACCTTAGCACACGTGTGGTTTTGTTTACAATTTCTGGTTCACTTGCAAAAAGGGCAGTGTGAAAGTGAACCACACCAAAAAAAAAAAAAAGAAAAAAAAAATCAACATTGTATTTGGTCCGGACCAAAGCAAGTGAACTAGCGGACTTTCCTGGTGTGAATACACCCCGAGACTTCCATTACTACTGTTAAGTGTACAAATTAATTCTTATTGAATAAGTTTAGGCCCACAGATATTTGTTAATTCAAAATCAAGTAACTCATGTCTACTTGAGGGCTCATTTTGAATGAATGCATTTTGAAGTATCTGTAAATGTGGTCACTTCTGTGAGATTTTGAAATCCTTTCAATGCTCTCATCGGACTCTTAGAAGCACCTTTCCTTGATCTGCCACTCTCCTTTGCTCTTCTGTCCACCATATCGCCTCTTTGAAGTTTTTAAACTTTTTTTTTCCTTTTATAGCTAAAAATATACAGTTCAAGAAAGGGACACTGATATGATGATTTTGGTTTTCAAATATATATACACACACACTGCCATTCAAACATTTGGGGTCAGTAAGATTATTATGATCAAATAGATTGAAAGATCAAAAGTCACAGAAAATACTTTTTATTTCAAATAAATGCTTTTCTTTTGAGCTTCTATTCATCAGAGAATCCTAAATGCAAAAACATACTGCTAATAACATGCTAGCAATGTGCTAAAACATGTTAAACATGGTAGCAGAACGTTTAACATGCTAGCAACATGATGGTGACATGCTAAACCATTAAATCGTGCTATAAACATGTTAAAACATTCTAGCAACATGTTAGCAATTTGTTAAACATACTAGTAACATGCTAGTGATGTGCTAAAACATATTAAATCATGTTAGCAATTTGCTAATAATCTGTTAAACATGCTAGCAACATGATAGTGACATGCTAAAACATGCTAGCATATAATAATTGTGCCTTTATCAAAATTGTGAATTGCTGTTGTGATTTTTATCTGAAAATGTGACGTTATATCTCACAAATGTGACCTCCATTTCTTTCTTTTTTTTACATTTATTTCACAATTTCCCTATTTCTTTGTTCAACTCCTGTGTCTTTCCAAAGTTAATTAGTTAGTGTATTTGTTTGTTTGTTTAACTTTGTACTTTATTATTCAAAGAATCCAGAAAAAAAAAATGTTGGCGACTTAATAACACATGCTACAAACCTGCTAAAATGTGCAATATTCTAACAACATGCTATGACATGCTAAAACATATTATATGTTACCAACAAGCAGGGGCGTAAATTTAGTCTTACAGTAGGGGGGGACAATAAACATAAAATTTCTCAAGAGCGATTTTTGAAGGGGACACAAATAATACAGCTAAAATTGTACTTGTAAGGATATGTATACACAGAGGAATGGCTTACTACTAGTGCAGCAGGGAGACTGTGCCAAATTAGACAATTTCAAGCTGTTGTGGTCGTGCCTAGACAGCGCTTGTGTCCGTTGTATCCAGGGTTGCCAGGTTTTCACAACAAAACCCGCCCAATTGCTACTCAAAACTGTTTCGAAACTGTTTCCCTGTTTCGAGGGGGGTCCCCCAGTAAATATCGTATTCCTGGGGGTAAAATACATGTATTTAGTCTTACAGTAGGGGGGGACAATAAACATAAAATTTCTCAAGAGCGATTTTTGAAGGGGACACAAATAATACAGCTAAAATTGTACTTGTAAGGATATGTATACACAGAGGAATGGCTTACTACTATTAGTGCAGCAGGGAGACTGTGCCAAATTAGACAATTTCAAGCTGTTGTGGTCGTGCCGAAACAGCGCTTGTGTCCGTTGTATCCAGGGTTGCCAGGTTTTCACAACAAAACCCGCCCAATTGCTACTCAAAACTGTTTCGAAACTGTTTCCCTGTTTCGAGGGGGGTCCCCCAGTAAATATCGTATTCCTGGGGGTAAAATACATGTTTTTTTTGGTGGGGTTTCCCGGTAAAATTTGCATTTCAGGGGCTAAATATAATTTTTTTAGGGTTGCTTCAACCCGAGGACATGAAAAACAACTTGCGGCATCAGTATTAAAGTAGCCCAATTCCACGGGAAAACCGCGGACTTGGCAACACTGCTTGTATCCGTCACAGTGTTGCCAAGTCTGCAGATTTTCCTTGGAATTGGGCTACTTTATCACTGTTGCCGTGGGTAGTTTTTCATGTCCGCGGGTTGAATCGACCATAATAACATGTATTTTAGCCCCCGGAACGCGATTAGTTTGGACTAGTTTTGAGTAGCAATTGGGAGGGTTTTGTTGTAAAAAACCTGGCAACCCTTTCCGTTAAGCAGGTAACGTTTTTATTGCTAACATAGCGACTCATCGAAAAATACATCGTAATACATTGCATGTTTGCCCCGTTTGTGTTGTTCTACTACTTACACAATTGTTTAAAGTATAAAACATTCTTATTTACAATACACAGACTGGTTTTTTATCATATTTTTAGGGGGGGGGCAACCCTCAGATGTGGGGGACAGATGGGGGGTCCTGTCCCCACCGACCCCCCGGGTTTTCCGCCTATGCCAACAAACCAAAAATGATGGCAATGTTTAGCAAAAAACGTACCGACCCCAAATTTTTGTGCTGCACATGATGGAAGACAACATAAGCTTACAATGTTTTAGAGTTGAATCTTTCAGGATTAAAATCATTGAGTCAGTGTGAAAGGATGTGACGTTTTCATGCACTACAGTGAGTGTAATTCAGTGTCTCATAATTATTCATGAGTCTGCATAGTGTTATCCTATGAGCAAGCTCAGTCTCATCATTATTCATGACACCACGTGACATTTTTTTAAGACAGGTGCTGCAAACGCTCAGTGGGCGCTTCAGTGAGTTGATGTCACGCTGAAAGGTGTGAGTGTTTTTCATTTGCATGGCTTCCCCGCAATGCTGGCGGAGCCACAGGCTTTCAATCAATGATCGACACCTTTGAAACATTTGTGTGCAACAAGCATTTATTATAGAGAGTGTCTAGATTTATGGAGACGTGGACTGAGGCTTGTTTGATCCCAGACATAAACACCATCCATCCTTACTGTGAGTGTGTCAACCCATCAAACAGCTCATGTTTGTGAATCAACAGCACAGAATAGCCTCGAAAGTTATTAAAAATGTAAAAGCACATTCACATATATTTTCGATCCGAAGTACAGATGCTCCTCCATTGATTTATTTGTCCATTGAATTACCAATACACAATAACCTGTCTATTTGTGTTATGTACTGTGAGCTCACAAAACTGCACATTTGTGTGCTTTGTTGTATGGAATTATAAACTGAAGAATAATATGTTAATATTTTTTATAGTGTTAAAGGTAGGGTAGGCGATTTCGGAGAAGCTAGCTTTGAAAGCAAGATTCCACCCTCCCTGCATAATTACTCTCCAAAGCCACACCTCCTCCGAAACACCTGAATGCGCACAGGCAGACCAGATCGAGGCAAACCAGCGACACGATGAGAGACGGCGTTGGTGCAAGGTTGAATGCAACACTGTCAGATTACCTCATGTATCATTCACCAGTGAGAAAACGTTACAGTACAAAGTGCATATTAAAACAATAATAACACATTCCATTCTCGGTCGGTCTACAATAGCATAATGGAACGCGCTGATGACGTTTCATGTCAGTGCCAGGGAAAGATTATGATGCAGCGGTGCCCTGGCCACGGACTGATTAAAGGCCCCCCTCGTTATGCACTTACTATTTTTGAAGGGGCCTTGTCATGCTTGTCATGTGACACACAGCGGCCACGCCCTGTATAACTGATGTAGGCTTATTGGTTTTATATAATGTTTCCTTTTTTATTCGAAAAATTCCCAACCTGTTAACTATATCCTGAAATATCTAAATTCTCAAATATGTATAAGTAAATAAATCTTGCACCTTTATAGATCATATTAATTGATCTATAACAGGTGATGGGCAAAGTAGCCTAATGTTAGTGTAATCTATCAACCATGCATAAAACTTTTTACTTAAGCACCAGATATGGGTTTCATATCATAAAATGTTTTTTAATACAACTGACATTGTGTTTAACAATGTGAATAAAAAATAAAAAAAAGTTACTATAACACTTTCATTGTACAAAAAGTGAGCAAAGAACATTTATATTATTTTATTAATTTATAGAATATTATCATTGACTTCAGTCTAGCCAGAGTTCAAGCACTCCAAAACTCCTATTATAATCACTGAAGCTGTTTACACTGTGAAATAAATATCTACATCGTATATGCACATATTTGTTGTTTCTGATGAGAGAATTCACCAGAGAGCAGAATTCGGCCAGCGCGCGCGCACACTGAACAAAACAACCATGCAATGGCCAATCAGATCAAACATGATTCTGTTGACCTTATAAATGCATTGGCCAAGAGGCGTTCAGATGAGTCGATGACTCATCTGAACGCCTCTGATTGGCCATTGCATTTATAAGTTCAACAGAATCATGTTTGATTGATTATAATGTGCAGAGCTTTAAAAACTCGTCTGTCTCTGGCCTAGTGCCAGCCAAAGCGCGAACGCAGATTTGAATTTAGCAGCTGGTGATGTTCCGTACTATAAATATATTTCTAATAAAATCTGAATTTCATATTATTCCAGGGTATTAGCAGATTTTTTTAAATCAAATTTAAGACTTTTTAAAATTTAAAACAAATGTAAGACCTCTTTTTAAGACCTGCACAAATAAAATTAATATTATATATACAGTTCATTTACAGGTTTTCACACAAGCAAAAAGTTTTCAGCACACATTATAGCCTTTAAACTATTTCTAAGAGTCAGAAATCAATTATTACTTTAATTTTGTTGTTTTAACTGTTGTGGTGGTTGCCACCTACTGTAGACCATGTGAGCTGTGATTATTGTAATTGTTTCATCATCAGTCCTCCTCTGCTTTCACCCTGAGTTGTAAATTAATAACCAGCTTTGCAGGCTCACAAGTTCTGTGTGTTCCTGTCTTGCCTTCATGCTGTTCTGTTGCTCAGCGCCCACCATTGCCCGGTTTTCTTATGCTGCCTTGGGTTTACGTGAACTAGCAGCTACAGAGCAAGAGTCGTCTAGATCATGTACAAGAAGTTGCACACCTAGATTGATAAAACAGAGACAACTCCCAGAGCATGTTCAAATCAAGAACGTTTGACATACTTTTGATTTTAAGACAAGCAAATCTCAGATGTGTTTTCATTGTGGCCATGATTCTGTAACGTTACTATATGCAACATGGCTCTGATATTCAACAACACATCTAAATTACAGAATGGTGTATACATTTGCGTAGACATTGATTTGTACAAAATCAATGTAAATGTATATATATATTAGTGCTGGGCAACAATTACAATTTTTAATCGCGATTAATCGCATGATTGTCTGATTAGTCGCATTATGCACAAAATTAGATAATGCTTTCAAAAGTAGTGTATTGTGCACTTTTTTTTCATTTAAAAAAAGTACTGCTATATGAACAAAAGTGCCATGACATTTGTTTTGCAAACACTTTAAACAAATAAGGTGCTTTTTTACAGCAGTATTCCTTTTACATGGTAGCAGTTAAAATATTTCTTGAAAATCAAATTCTTGTAATCTCAACTTATAACATTAATGCAATCAAATTAAATATAAAACAAGCTATTTGCCACTGCCAGGGCATTAATGTTTTTATAGAAAATATTTTATAGTTTGCTATAGAAAAACAAGTTATGCTCAGAGTCCAGAGCCTCAATCATAACATTATAACAGGCATCTTAGAGACCTGCACTATCGCGGGAGTCGGGGCCTAACGCAGTAGAGTGCGGCGTGGGACAACACTTGATGGGCGAGTGCAGGTGGGTAGAGACTCGTGTGTGCGGGATGCAGGAGAATAAGGGTGGTAGGAGGATGCGGGAGAATAAGGGTGAACACCCCCAAAGCCTGGTTTGTTTGACTAGTGTGATCGCTCTGTGCCGCGCTCGGGTGTGCTTCGTTTAGCCGTCCCTGGCTCGGTTGGAAGAGGTGGGCCAGATCGTGGTTCAGTTATATATAGATCAGTGAGTGTAAGCGCTAACCGTGCTGGAGAGTGATACTTATGATACGAGCTGCATGATTGCCCGCGTCCCAAACGACTCAAAATAATAAACCACAAAGTTCACAAAACGATGCACTCCACTGAGTGAGAGCACTTCTCTGCTGTCTCCACGTGCTATCGGAAACTTCCTATTTCCCACTTATGAAGTTGTGATTACGAGCACGTTGCATTCTTTTCTGTTAAAAATAACAGTGGACAGTGATTTGTGAATGTTGATGCTTAGCCTAAATAATTTGATTGGGAGCATTCATGTGAGCGCTGCTGCAGTCTTAGGCTCACCCCAAATGCTCTCATTGGTTGAGACGCGTGATGACACTCATCCCAAGCCAGTACTGATCAACATCCCACCCCTCCTGTGACCCATGGTTTGTCTGTGTGTATTCAGAGCCAGTGAGCAACGGATAAAAATTAA
>NW_015547751.1:164812-165421 GCF_001515605.1 Sinocyclocheilus anshuiensis
TGTATATATACAACAGTTCGTTCTGGATCTCAAATCTGATTGGTTGAGAACCGTGAGATTTTGTTCTGGTATCGCCACAGGAACGCCCTTTCACCGTTTGTATCACTCCACTTCCAGTATTTCTCACATCGAGTGTCATGGCGAACACCCATATCCACTAAAATTTAAAAATAATACTGTTTTTGTGTCACAGAATGTAGTTTTAAGAGTTTTTTAGGTGAGAATGATATGCGTTTTGTTTATAAAGATAACATTTGAAAATTTCCTTCAACGTTTTCAGAGATGTGAGCTCCAGGGCGTCAGCGGCCGTTCAGTGCTCATGAACCCGCAGAGAGCAGCCTCACCTCAGCCAGATCTTCTGGAATTTGCAGCTGGCTCTGATGTCTCTATAGTGGTTAAACATGAGATATAATTTGTTTTGGGTAAATCTGACGGAACTGAGCAATATCACTCTCGTACTTGAGCGATACCGGCTCTATATCAGCGGCTGTGATTGCCTCTGGCCTAATCACAGCCATGCTGATATAGAGCCGGTATATCGCTCTCGTACTCGAGTGATATTGCTCATATATATATATATATATATGTATATATATATATATGACTTGC
>NW_015547751.1:165940-171937 GCF_001515605.1 Sinocyclocheilus anshuiensis
CATATTCCAATAATCAAAAATTATTTCCTTTTCCTTGAATCTGATTGGCTGAGAGGAGTGCAATATTCTAGTGATAACAGCACTCCAACCGTTCTACCATTTTGTATCAGTCCGCGTGCGGTATTTCTCACAGCGAGTGTCATGGCGGATGCCCAAATCCACTATAATTTTAAAAATAATACTGTTTTTGTGTCACATAATGTAGTTTTAAGAGTTTTTTAGGTGAGAATGCACTTGTTTAGACTTCAAATATACGGTTTGTTAATAAAGATAACGTCTATTTGAAAATTTCCTTCAACGTTTTCAGAGATGTGAGCTCCAGGGCGTCAGCGGCCGTTCAGTGCTCATGAACCCGCAGAGAGCAGCCTCACCTCAGCCAGATCTTCTGGAATTTGCAGCTGGCTCTGATGTCTCTATAGTGGTTAAACATGAGATATAATTTGTTTTGGGTAAATCTGACGGAACTGAGCAATATCACTCTCGTACTTGAGCGATACCGGCTCTATATCAGCGGCTGTGATTGCCTCTGGCCTAATCACAGACATGCTGATATATAGCCGGTATCGCTCTCGTACTCGAGTGATATTGCTCATATAGAACACACATAATTTTACATATATATACTCTCAGAAATAAAGGTACAGACGTTGTCACTGGGGCGGCACCTTTTCAAAAGGTACATGTTTGTACCTAAAGGTTCCTTTTTGGTATCTTAAAGGTGCATATTATTGCTTAAAGTGTACATATTAGAACTTAATAGGTACAAAAGTGTACCTTTTAAAAAGGTACTGCCCCAATGACAGCTTGTGTACCTTTATTTCTGAGAGTGTAGCTAACACTGTGTATACAACAAGATAATTGTATTTGCATACTGATTTTTTCTTCATTGTCTTCCCTACATCTCTTTACATACTCAAGTGCCTTTACACGTGCGACAAATATGGTGACAAGTTGTTTATATGACTTAAACAGCTCAAGTATGAAATATAAGCAAAACATTGTGAACATTACGGTGTAATAGCAAAGACCACATGAAATCAAAATTGGCCCATGTATGTTAGCTTTAAAGTCATCTATATGCTATTGTAGCAGTGCTATTTATTTATTAAATACAGTTACAACTTTTAAACAATTGTTTTCAGTAATTGAAATGTAACTACAATAAAATAAAATATTAAATTAAAACTTAATAAAATACAATAAAGGCTGTTTATTATAAATACAATAAAATCTACTAATATATTACATTAATTTAATATTCTAGGAATGTAAAATTATTTGTAACCATGAGTGTATCTAAAGTATATATGTAAAAGAGTTGAAATTTTAAAAACTGTTCATGCCGTATTGTAATATCAGTTATCCATTAATATCATACTTACCTGGAGAATGCTACAACCACACTTTACATGTGAATAGCTCTGAATACTTGTGAACACAGAAAATGTCCATTCTCAAAGCAAGCATACAATCAGGGCCAGATTAACAATAGGACTAGGTCTGGCTGAAGCCCCAGGGCCCGAGCAACGAGGGGGCCCGTGATTGGCTGTGGAGTAGATTGACTGAAGCGCCAATGGCCAAAGCCCCACCACGCCCCCACTTATTAGCGCTATTATTTAGTGGAGCTTTGCCTTAAATTCCATGTATTAACATTAGGTATTGAAATGTCACGTTTGAATTTGGTTTACCAATCAAACGCATTTATTCTGTATTTGACTTTTGAATGAACTGTACGCGTATCTATCAGGTGATCGCTGCGCCTGATGTCCGCATTCAGCTCCACTCTTCACTTCATTCTGGCATAATCTGGAAATGGTCACGCAAAGAACAATCTTCGATAAGTAAAAATGTCAGCTATTCTAAAAAAAAATGTGAGAGAAGGGCTCAAAAAAAATAAAAACGTAAAAGACAAACAGCAGATAAAACACAGTCAGTAAAATCCCCAGCTATCAGGTTATTTTACTAAAGATGATGATGGAGTAGAAGTTGTGAAACAGCAAGTGGACCGGGCACATGGAGCAGATAACGTGGCAGATGTGTGGCCATCGTCCACACAGATTTTAGGTTAGTTTGATTATTAACTTGATGGATGTATTTGGCTTTTTGTGTTTGAACAAACTCTATATATTCGCTTAAGGGTTGGGAAATAACCCGGTAGAAAAATGTAAATCGTTTTGCGCGTCATGGTGTAAAAGCAAGCTTAAACGCATTTTAAGCATTGTGGTTTAAAAACGAATGGTTTTAAACTATTCATAGGCATTATGCAGCGGGGCAGAATTCTTGTTGGGTAAATGCGCACGTTAAGACAGTTTCAGCCTGATACACAAGGCGCGCACCTGCTCGTACAGCGCCTGACTAAACTTGAGTTTTTTTTTTCGCGCCTTGTGCTTAAACGTTCAAATACACATAGTTATGTGTCAAAATGCCAGTCTTTGCGAGTATCCTCGTCAACACAGTCAGTTGTGTCTTATATGAATGTTAATAGTTAAAGATAAAGCATGTGTAGTAGTAGGCTATATGAGATCCTGGCATTATATGATCTTCACCCAAAAATGAAAATACTGTCAGCATTTACTCAGCCTCAAATAATATTTCTTATTCATTTTTTTAAGTTTTTCAATAAGGTTGATTTCGTATGTATCTTTGTGCTATTATAATTTGTGACTGTTTACTTGTGTTCAGTAAGCTTGGTTTTACTTGGGCTAGTATTTTTTTTTGTGATATTGAAATCGGTAACAAGAATTATGAAATTTCAGTGCATCAAAAAATGTTGATAGCTTAAAAATCCTATTTATCACATATATATATATAATTATTGTGATGGGGGGCCCTGCAGTAAGTCATAGCCCCAGGGCCCAGTGAGGTCTTAATGTGGCCCTGGCCGTGACGACATGTATTGTTGAAGATTATCTCTGAGGAAACTAACTAGTCAAATCCACCCTCTTCAATTGCTGTCTTTGAGAACTTTTTGAATGTGTCTCATTGTTCTTTGACATTTCCTTTTCTCGTTTCATTTGAGAAGACTCCACAGAGGAAGAGATGCTCGCAGGGAAATTACGAATTGCTGCAGCCCTCGAAAGCACAGAAATTACTTGTGATGGGGGGCCCTGCAGTAAGTCATAGCCCCAGGGCCCAGTGAGGTCTTAATGTGGCCCTGCATACAATATATCCTATTGCTTACCTCATAGTGTCAGAGAGCTTCACCAAATAACTGTGCTGATTGAAAAGGTCAGTTTGTCTGACTAGAAAGGTACGGGTCGTACCGAGTGCTGCTAATTACATGATAGCATGAGATGATAGATCTGACACTTAAAGGGCATAATTCACTACTCTGTACCATCATTCAGAGCAACTATCATTTTGGGTTATGCCTGTAAAGTCATTAATTGGCATTTAAACTCGAGTCCATGAAGTCTACGAAAATCTGTGATTTAAAATCAGATTTAATCCTAATTTAACCTGTTTTTGTCCTTGCAAAAGAAGTACATTGGTTTCTAAAACAATATTGGACCCCATTGACTTTGATTGTATATATGATTTGTATACGAAATGTTGAACGTGGCAATGAACAACGTCATTGCTTCAATTAAAGAAGAAGATGCTCTTTCGTGAGTTTTCAAATCATGCTCGTCAATTGTCAGTTTTTTTTTGTTGTTTTTTCATGTCATCTCCAGTGCTGCGGTCAAATGAGATTTGATTATGAAATGCAATGTCAATTATTCAATGTTTACTCAAATTGTTATGCTAATCATTACACAAATGTGAAACTAGTAGTTTCAGACTTTTGGACTGCATTAGGTTAGATGTCAATCATGCCAAATGGCATCTTGTAATTGATTGAATATGCAGATGTGAAAATTGAGATATGTGGCGAAGTTACAAGTTCAGTTCTAAACTAATATGTCAGTTGATTTTGACATGACAAGACAATAGGTGATGGAATTTTTCATTTCAAGAAGCATTATTATGGACTCATATTTTGACCAGAGGTGACAGTTTGAAGTTAAAATGACTTGAAGGTTTGTTTATTACAAAAACACAGCTGTTCATTTCACAAGACGTTAATTGATGGACTGGAGTCACGTGGATTACTTGTGAATTATTGTGATGTTTTTATCAGCTGTTTGGACTCTCATTCTGATGGCACCCATTCACTGCAGAGGATCCGTTGGTGAGCAAGTGATGTAATGTAAAAATCTCCAAATCTATTCTGATGAAGAAACAAACTAATGTACAACTTGAAAGGTCTGAGGGGGGAGTACATTTTAATTAAATTTTAATTTTGGGGCAAACTATTCTTTTAATATTTGCTTTTAATGTACTTTAATATGTGCTAATTCTGGTGCTTTTATCATTATTTTGCCAGTTGTAAACCCATTCACATTCTTTGTCTGGAAAATTTTACAGGTTTGGACCAACATTCCTTTAAAAAAGATTTCCCAAGCCATGTCCCACTGTTATTCTTCTTGGGCCTTTAATTTTGTGTGTGAAAAACTCAAATAGTTGACACTGCTAACAATGGTTTCTAATTATCTCATACAAGAAAACAAAAAAAACGGAATAGCCTTGCCGTATAAGCAAATTAAGCACCGACATTAAAATCTGAAAGTTGTCCAGCATTATTAAATGCTGTACTTAAATTCCGCTCTGCATGCAGCCTCCACTAAGTATATTATGCTGCATCATTTTCCTCCCTCTTTCGCTTCTCATTATGAGGTTTTATTTAGTCCAGAGCAAGAAAAGTCTGTTGAACATTTTGTTTAATGGTGGTGGTGCTGAGGGAAACCGTGCGCCAAAGCAAAGCAATTAGTTTCTCTTCTGCTGCCAATCAACATCCACCCAGGAGAGAATGAGTGTCTAATGTGCCTCTTGTATTCACTCCTGCAAGTTGCATTGAAGAGCTTTCCCCTAATTAAAAACCTGATGACTGATTTTGATATGGCAGTTTACAGGAGAGTAAGAACACAGAAAGTAGTGAGATTAAAAATGCATAAGTAATTGGGACATACTGTATGCTTATGAACAGCACAAGCATGTATTGATCCGCCACTGGAACAAGCATTTGAAGCATGACTCTCTTCCAGCAGACGACTGATACAGTTAATATTGACAATATAAACTGATGGAGAACTTTTGCACCCAAAAATTTGATTTTCGTTGGAGCTTAAGTTTTAGTTATGCCATTGTGAGTGTTATTTGTATTAAATAATGATTGATTTGTTGACGTTTCAAGGCAAGGTTTTTTAATACACATTTCATACACAATGGTAATTAAAAATGCTTTAAATACAAATAAACTATATGTGCAATTCCTGAAGAAAATTGCAGTGCTTGCAAAGCAGCAAATAAACAGGCTTTGTGTGAAATGGTGCATCAGAGCCGCCGTTGTCATGACAGTGTTCGCCTGACGTCTTATTTTTTGATGTGTGTGTACATGAAACAGCACAACAGCATCTTTATAGATGCAATGACCAATGGTTATTTTGATGTAGAGACTACAGAATTTAAGATATCCTATCAGTGTAGATCAATGATGAATTTTAAAAAATAAATAATTGAAAAAATATTATATATATATATAGAGAGAGAGAGAGAGAGGTAGGTAGATAGATAGATATATAGATAGATTGATAGATTGAGAGCGAGAGAGAGAGAGTTTTCTATTCAGATGAGTCCAGTCTTCAGTGTCACATGATACTTCTGAAATCATTCTAATATGCAGATTTGCTGATCAATAAATATTTATTATTATTATTATTTATTTATTAATTTTTTTTTTTTCAGATAATTTTAGTTTTAATAAATTATACTTGTTCTAGTTAATGAAAAAGTTTTAATTAACAATAATAATGACTCAACTACAAACACACACACACACACACACACACACACAGCTCAAATCTATGCTTTCATCAAATGGACAGCCATAAGACTATGAGCTCATGCAAGGAACATGTACACACACACACACACAAACAGTCTTACGTCTCATGCCAC
>NW_015547751.1:172298-176311 GCF_001515605.1 Sinocyclocheilus anshuiensis
GCAATCAGTCTGGAAAATGATGAATAATATTTTGCACATAAATGTGATTGATGGGTTTTATATGCTTTGTCACGATAATAGAGTGAATTCCAATACGGCTCAAAAACCATAAATCACAAAAATGCGCGCGCACACACACACACACACACACACATATATATATATATATATATATATATATATATATATATATATACAGTATCAGGTTTGCCAAGAGGTGTGATGATGTGTAGATGGTGTTGTAGAGGTATCAGTGAAGAAGACCTCATGGAAGACAGCAGAGAGGTCACGGTCATCCCAACCTAATTTTATTCGCTGTCAAAATATGTTGTCGTAAACACAAAGGATCACAACACATTGCAGGTGGCATTGAAAACAAGCGGCCCTCTATAGTACTTCAAGTTACATGGCATATCAAGTGGAACACAACGAGCTTTGTCCATCTTCTTCAGTCCACTTTAACCAAATGCAAGTTTTAACATAATGATATAAGCATTTGCAATGAATCCTAATCACATCAAAACAGTATGAGCTAACGTTATGTTTCATGACCATTATCATGCACAACAGGCAGGCAATCTTTTCCTCAAAGACCTTGATTCACTAAAACTAGCATTGCTGGTTTGACTCAGTTTTGCATCCTAATTTCAACCTGTTAGACTTGACATGCTAGAAACAATGGAGATCTATCTGACCATGAAATTAAATAACACACTTTCTAATATGAAGTATGTTTGCTTCAGTTGCTTCGGTATATGATGGAAGATAGGCTGAAAGATGAAATTAAGTTATATATTGGGGAATCGAAATGAGTACATTAGGAAATATAATTAAGCTTTTTGTATGACTGAGGAGGGAAAAAAAACTACAACATAATAAGCATAAAAATAAGGCAGACTTGTATTTCTGAAAGAATACAAGCTCAGATATGCGAGAGAACTTGAGTAAAAGACAAACAAGTAATTAACTTGTGTTGCTGCCGGCTGTTAACTTTGGAGAGCACAGCTAATGTTGTCATTATGTTTTTGGTGATAATGTTATTAAGACAGAAATTAGATGTGCAACAAATGCTTACCAGCCCGGCACTCGAGAGGTGAACAGTGTTCACCCGCAGGGGGTTTATCGATTGCACAGCGAATTGTATCATAATCAAATTTCCAACCAAGATGAAAACATTGTGATGTACTATGCTATAGATTATTCAAACAGCAAAAGTATGCTAACAAGTGCAAAGGTGTGCTCAAAAGACTAAGAGCAACTCAGTATGATGTCCCGTGCTGAGTCTGTTCTGAGGAAACGACTGCTGATAGTTTTTAGTTGGCAGGAAATAAATGTTTAAACAGTTTAAATGACTTATGTCATTGTAAGCACCAGACTTCCCTTAGGGAAAATTCACACAGAATGGGTTTTTACATTAAAAAACGTGAGATACAGGGCAGTGGGATTTAAAAAAAATACATGGAAAAAAGCAAAATGTCTCGAGGCGTTTTTTAATTTTTTTCCCCTCAAAGTTCTTTTAACACACATTGTTCTAAAAATGTAGTGCTCATGCACAAGAATCAAGCACAATGGACAAAGGTGAATGTTTAGTGCATGTTTACATAGAAAACAATGGAAAAGCAGCGATAGAACCAGCAACGGCAGCTTGTAAGCATAATTGACATGGAAAAAAACGCAAGGTCTCTAGACTATGGAAGCCGGTTTGCACCACAGGAAAAATAAGTAAGTAAATGAATGAATGAATGGATAAATAAATAAATAAATAAAACTACATCATACATACATACATACATAAATAAATAATTGCATCTTGGCTTTTTTTTCTTGCAATTGGGAGTTTGTTTGTTTTTGTTTTTTCCTCACAATTCTGACATTTATATCTCAGAATTCTGAGGGGGAAAAAAAGTCGAAATTGTGAGACAAACTCACAATGCTGACTTTTTTTGTATCTCGCAATTTTTGAGTTTACATCTCATAATTAGAATATTTTTTTCCTTAAAATTGCAAGTTTATTTTTAATTTTTTGCTATTGCGAGTTTTATACACACACACGCACACACAAATTAGTTCTTCAACGCAGGGCTGTGCACAGGGGGGTTGTCAGGAATATGGACCTGTTTTGTGTTTGTTTTTTCTCCCCATGTGCTCCCCGTGACCTACGTTCTCCTATGTTTCAGTGAGTACGTTTACATGGACAACAATGATCCGATTTTAACACGATGAAGACAATACTCTGATTAAGAATCTACCATGTAAACAGAGATTTTTCATTACCTCAATCCGGCTAAAGTCATATTCGAAGTAAACAGAAATCGAATTAAGACATGTGCAGTATAGACATGTAAACACCTTAATCAAATTATTACCATCTTGTAGGACTTTTCGCCGCATTTTGCGACAGGATACACACACGGCAATGTTCAACCGTTTGACCAGTGGCGTTCCGCCCATATAAGCTGTGAATGCTCCGCATACCCAGGCCATTTGAGATTTTTCCTTAAAATTGCAAGTTTATTTTTTATTTTTTGCTATTGCGAGTTTTATACACACACACGCACACACAAATTAGTTCTTCAACGCAGGGTTGTGCACAGGGGGGTTGTCAGGAATATGGACCTGTTTTGTGTTTGTTTTTTCTCCCCATGTGCTCCCCGTGACCTACGTTCTCCTATGTTTCAGTGAGTACGTTTACATGGACAACAATGATCCGATTTTAACACGATGAAGACAATACTCTGATTAAGAATCTACCATGTAAACAGAGATTTTTCATTACCTCAATCCGGCTAAAGTCATATTCGAAGTAAACAGAAATCGAATTAAGACATGTGCAGTATAGACATGTAAACACCTTAATCAAATTATTACCATCTTGTAGGACTTTTCGCCGCATTTTGCGACAGGATACACACACGGCAATGTTCAACCGTTTGACCAGTGGCGTTCCGCCCATATAAGCTGTGAATGCTCCGCATACCCAGGCCATTTGAGAAAATAAGTTCACGGGATAATTCATATAAACATGATTATAAGTTGATCCCTTGTCATTTGAAATGCAACTTAAAACTTAAAGAGTTAGGAATAAGTACGTAAAATAATTTATTTGCCAAACGGCAGTAATTTTTGTGGTTGCATCTGGGCGAGCGGATTCTCTGCAGCTTTCTCTCCTCCGCTCTGTTGCTATGACTCTTCAGGATTGTAATGCATTCTCAGTGATTTGCTGGCCTGCGGCAGATTTAATGCGCGAGGTAAGCTGTTCGTGAAGCGCTCGCCGAAGCAGAAAAATGTGCTGTTGCTGTCAGATCTCGATTGCCGAAAATCACATTGTGTTTGATGCAAAACCAACTCGACTAAATTTAAAGAAAAAAAAACACGAACGGTATATTTTTATTTTCTCAAGCAAAGCAAATTTTAAAAGTCCACTGAAAACATATCTTCTTACATGTTTGGTCATAGTTTTTGGTCATAGACAACGTATGGTTGCTGTCAGATCTCGATTGCCGAAAATCACATTGTGTTTGATGCAAAACCAACTCGACTAAATCAAAAGAAAAAAATAAATCACTGTGTGACGAGAGGGGCAGGCCCAAGAGCCGTTGGAACAGAGCGAGGCCAGTGGAGTAAATATTAATGCACGACACCTGCGCCACTCACCTGTCTCGAGTCCCACGGAGGAGCTCCGGAAGGATAAAAGGAGGAGTGACGACAGTGTTGGACGTGTTTACTCCACCGGCCTCTCTCCGTTCCCTCGGCTCTCGGCCCCGCCCCTCTCGTCACACACTGTAACTGTATATTTTGGTTTTCTCAAGCAAAGCAAATTTTAAGAGTCCACTGAAAACATATCTTCTTACATTTTTGGTCATAGACAACGTATGTTGAAGATATACATTATTGTGTCAACGTTATTGCCTAAGCAGTAAATTAAAAAAAAATGTTTATAAAAACGTGGGCTATATAAAACTTTAATAACAAACATCATATTGTTCCCTTTGTTTTTCGTATGCTCGTGTCGC
>NW_015547751.1:176365-177499 GCF_001515605.1 Sinocyclocheilus anshuiensis
AATTTTAATAATAACAAACATCATATTGTTCCCTCTGCTTTGCGTATGCTCGTGTCGCTTACAGTTAAAGTCATTCTCTGATTTTATTATTGTTTGCAAGATTGCAACATTACTTTGCAATATTTTAAATATTTTGGGTATGTTGCATGGTCTGTTATTGGAGTAGTGTCACCCGGGTGGGAGTTTTAACTCCTATTCACTGGGAATAAAAAAAAATAATTTAGCATATGCAGAGATATATAGACCGAGGGAATGCCTCCCCCCATCTCCCCACCCTCTGATTACGTATCATAATGTAACTACGTGTAAACGTTATTTGGCGGTTTTTACTTGGAAAACCAGATATATTTTTCTTGCATTCGAATAACAATGGATACACCTGAAACAATAGAAGAAGGATTGGAGATGCATTTCATTTACAAATAAGGTAGGAAATGTGCATACTTTTAAATCGACACCTGCCACGATTTAGAATAAGGTAAATAATTAGATTACTGATGTCCATGTAAGTGTCTCAGTGATTTCAGGTGTGTCTCGTTAATTACCTTGTTTAGTTCAGTACTTAAAGGGGTGGTTGATTGTAATTTCACTTTTTAACATTAGTTAGTGTGTGATGTTGCTGTTTGAGCATAAACAATAACTGCAAAGTTGCGGCACTGAAAGTTCAATGCAAACGGAGATATCGTCTTTTAAAATTATGTCAGTTTAATGCCTACAAAAACAAGTTACTTCCCAGGTTTGTGACATCACAACCCCAGACAAACCCCGCCTCCGGGAACATGCAACAAAGGGGGCGAGGCCATGCTGCGCTGATTTAGAGAAGAGGGAGAGAAAACTAGGGGTGCACGTAAAAATCTATTCATATATGAATCGTGATTCTGTCTTCTAACGATTCTAATGGATTCACAAGTTTCAAAATCAATGTCTCCAACAATGAACTGTTCCATTTATACACTTATTTTCACATACCTATGAGATGCGTTATAAATGGACGCGCGTGCTGTTGTCGTACTGTATTAAACCTTTACTCAGCTTTAAAATAAAATATATATTAACCCTTTCCCGCCATTGACGAGTTATCTCGTCTTTTAGAAGACAACGCTTCCCCGCCAAAGACGAGTTTTTATGGCTTTT